>NC_044059.1:27903810-27913810 GCF_902167405.1 Gadus morhua | reverse complement strand
TACCGGTTAAGGTTTTAAGTCCGGCCCATGAAGATTGATAGTGTGTATCGATGCGACGAGCATTTAAAAGGCGGTTCTCCAGTATTTATCCGTCCAGGCTGTAGGGCACTGCCAACACACTCCCGGCTCGATACTCCTTAATGTAATGAGCGAGAATTGGTGTTAATATACTGATGAAGTGCCACCGTGTGTTTGGTGGTCTCGTCACGAGGCGGCTGCGAAGCTTTTCCCCGCCGCCCCGCCTCGGCCATCGTCCACCGGGAGCCCCGGTACCCGGCCACCCTCTCCCGGTTCCCCGGTATCCGGTCACCCTCCAGCGGGATCCACACGGGCCTGTTTCCCCAAGTACACGGTCACTCACACCAGGAACCACTGGGGCCTGTTTAGCTATGGTTTAAGTGTTATGGTGAGTTAATTCCTATCACGGCCTGAAATCAATTAAACGAGACCGTTAAGGCGATGACGCGTTATGCCATTTAATATTAATGCAAAATTAAGTTGTGTTTTATTTAAGATAGCCTACATAAAATATGCATCCAATGGAGGCAGGAATTAAAGGGAATAATATTCGATGCCGTTTTACACTCCACCACGTGTTATTAGCTTCCCTTGTAATAAAATCTGAGAAATTACAGGGCGCCAGAAATTCAATAATCAATAAAGATTGCTGTTTGCGATGATCACGCTCCTTATGAGTTTTTAGATAATGAAAGCGTTCAGCCATTTATGGGCGTGATTGAGGGTACCGGGTGAGCGGATTTGAACTTGCATTATTTGGCTGAGTTAATAAGAAACTAGTTCTCGCATGTGTCTTAGGCCTGCAGCCAACGCGTTAGACTGGAATAGACATTCACATCACTGGCGACCTGTTACGCATGACCGTAATGACGCCTATAATCATTATGCTTCATAGAGAAAGCTTCAGTTTCCTCTTCTCTTCTACCTCAAAAACCAGCGTGAGCATTTCATTCTCTAGAAAGGGATAAGTATGCTTGGATAGTTCTGTAGGCCCCTCGTTTGACCAAACTGCAAAAATCAAGCAGAAAAATATTTCAAACTATTTGATCCCATAACAGAAATGATCACCGATATCATCATCATCACATCATCATCACCACCATGTTGCACGCTCTTCTTGTAGGCGTCACACCAGCAGCACCACTACACCAGCAATACCTCCAGGCCTGCTGCTTAAACTCTTCACCACTACCACCAGGCCGGTAACTAACGCTAACCACCACTACCACCAGGCCGGTAACTAACGCTCTTCACCACTACCACCAGGCCGGTAACTAACGCTAACCACCACTACCACCAGGCCGGTAACTAACGCTCTTCACCACTACCACCAGGCCGGTAACTAACGCTCTCCACCATTACCACCAGGCCGGTAACTAACGCTAACCACCACTACCACCAGGCCGGTAACTAACGCTAACCACCACTACCACCAGGCCGGTAACTAACGCTCTCCACCACTGATCATCATCCCCTACCCAGAGGGTGCTCGGCAGAATGGGCGGTGGGAGACGGGGCGGTGGGCCGACTGAGGCGTGCTCTTCTGCGGTAAAGGGGGCGAACAGGGGGCACGGGGGGGGGGGGGCGCACCGGGGGGCCACCGGGAGGGCACCGGGGTAGGGGGGGATCGATAGTGAACCGCGTGTAAGCCGCAGACTGGGCTGTCTGGGGTCGACGCTGAATAAATGCATTTAGCTGAAAACCAGGTCGGATAATTCTTAATTCACTTTGGGAAGATGTAGGCCTATTTATTACAGCTGTTGGGTTTCAGAATCACACTGTAACTCTTTATGTTGACTCACTGCGAGTCTCAGCAGGAGTTTGCATGTAGGCATAAAGCAGGTGTATTTTTTTTTAGGGGTGAGAAATGTGCCTTTGATAAATAATAATTAAATGTAGTTATAATACTCAATATTTGGCTAATAATAATAACAATGATCATAATACTACTACTACAAATAATAATAATTATAATAATCCAATCCTGAACGCAAAATATTGCTACCAATATTGGAATATTTGTAAGCAAAATAAAAAAAGAATATTACAGTAAGCGAGATGGCACAGGTGTGTGTGTGTGTGTGTGTGTGTGTGTGTGTGTGTGTGTGTGTGTGTGTGTGTGTGTGTGTGTGTGTGTGTGTGTGTGTGTGTGTGTGTGTGTGTGTGTGTGCGTGTGTGTGTGTGTTCATCTCAAACCACAGAGTGCGGTGAACTGACAACATCAGGAAATAACCAAAGCAATATGGACATGGCCTACAGAGACAATAATAAAAGGTTTATGTGGATATCGTTGAATCCTCCAAAATGTTATCCTGTAAGTTGGCACGGTGGAAGATAAATCGATCGTCTGTTCGTTGCCGTTTTTGATTGGATGACTTGAAGCTGACAAGCGGTGCACAGGATGCGGTTCCCCATCAGGATGTTAGAGAACAGAACGGGGAGCTGTAGCCAACGTCCTGATCTTTGAATGGAACAGAACTACGATTTCTTTCTGTCCTTTAATTGCGTCGACCGTGTCCTCGCTCCGAAAGCGCATTAAACAAGCTATTATCGGGCCGTTAATAAAGGACGGCCTGTCAGAGGCTCCGATAAGCGGATCAGGGCGCCGGGGGGGGGGTGATAGGCTCTTGGTAGGCTATCAGTACTGGTGCCGCTGGTCATACTGGGTCCACGGTTCACACAAACCAGTTCTTGTTAGCTGGCTACCACTGCCTATGACCATAAAGCCCTTTAGTCCTGAGTGCAATATGAGTTCACTGCGCGTGACCAATATTATTTCATTATAATAAATGCTAATTGATAACCATTGCTGCTCTTTTTTTTTTTTGCAAACAGGTAAAGCTCGCAGTGCCATTTAACCCTTCCAGGCTCGTCTCGTGTATTCAGTGCAGTCTGAGAGCAATTTGATTTAAAGGTCATTCTCTCCTATCGATTCGGTTTGGCGAGGGGGCGACGGAGCAGCGTTCGAATTGATCATCTTAAAAAGAATAGACGCTATTCTAGATTGTACACAGCCAGGTCTGCTGCATTTATAATTGCAAAGCATGCTTCCCATAGGTCCATACATGGGGGGGGGGGGGGGGGGGGGGGGGGGGGAGAGAGAGAGGGGGGGGGGGGGGGGGGGATACATGCGGGTGCATTGCATATGCATCCACTATGTATCTAGAATAGGTTTGCAAATTGTATTGTGCAGCATATGCAGCTTACATGTATAGTATCACACAGCACATACATGAGATATTCATGAGAGAGAGAGAGAGAGAGAGAGAGAGAGAGAGAGAGAGAGAGAGAGAGAGAGAGAGAGAGAGAGAGAGAGAGAGAGAGAGAGAGAGAGAGAGAGAGAGAGAGAGAGAGAGAGAGAGAGGGGGGGGGGGTGTTTTTACAAAGAAAGCCAGACCCAATGTCGAATGTTGCGGAGGGAAACGGGAGGGAAAGAATTCAACAAGGCGGGGAACAGCATGCTTTTATTCCTCACTCTGCCGTGCGTTATGAAGGGTGAGTGTTAATGGGTGAAATGGTGTTGCACAGTGGAGCGGAAGGGGGCGGGGTAGAGAGGGAGATAGCTGGAGCTGTGACTGCATGGCGCAGCTCCAGAGATGGAAAGGAAAGGCCGGGGAATGGAAATCGATACAGATTCAGGGCTCGCCAGATCGGCCAACAACGCCTATGGCGCAGACTCACTCTACATCCCGGTCACATAGACTCCAGAGAGGAGGAATTGGCGGGGCGACGGGCAAGGCGATATGATGTGTTTCTGTTGCTTTCAGTCGGATCGGTGTCTGAGTTCGGTTGCTCGGAAAGCAATCCAAATAGTCTGTGTGGGAACTCTGACTGAAATACGCAAAATGCAATTAATATATTTTTTATTTAAATTCAAGTCGGTTTGCTCGTTAGCTCATCCAGAAGGCCCCAGACATTTCGACAAGGTGGTTTAGTACCACAGGCCCAGTTGCATGTCCAAGTATTTACAGTACACGCAGTCGTGCTTAACAAACAGCATCTCCAAACCGCAGCTGCCTGTCCGCTCCCCTGTCAACCCGCTCTCATCAATTATTAAAGACCAATCGATCATCAAGCCATCTCTCCGTGAAAAAAAACACCTTGTTTCGGAGGATTCCGCATTAACCACATCTTAATACCCTATCCAATCAGCCGGGCTTAAATGACCCAGCAACACAACAATTTTAGATTTTCCTGTATGTGTGAGACATTTAGACGCCAATTAATGGAGAGACCGCTGAGAGAATATAGTAGCGATGGAGAGGAATGGGGGAGAGTGGGGAGGGAGTGAACTGCAGAAATAGCCTTTTAATTGTGGTCCACTAGGTCTATATCAGTCAGAATGTCTCATTTAAACCACTGACTGCGTGCTGAAGACAAAGAACCCGTCTTGTCCTTCAGCACCCCGGTCAGCTCCCCACGCTGCATCACGCGACTGTTTGTGACGCGAGGGAATCACGGCGACACGGCAGCGCTGAGCCGGACGATGCACGAGAAAACAGAACGGTGGGCTCTGGATGAAGTCCGTTCCCACGTGTCCTCGTGACACGGGGCCGCTCCTCGTGTTCCGCTGAACCCTGATCCGAGGCCTCCGCACAGGCGCGCTCCACTCTTCTCCGGGTCTCGTGTGTTTGACCTCTCACCCCGGCACGTGCTCTCCCCATTCCCAGTATAATGGGCACCGCTGCGCTTTTCTCCGGAGTGAATTGGAAGTTCTTGGCAGGCGGTGCAGCGTATTTGTGTTTATTTTTACTTTTCCGCGGTCGGCTACAACAAAACGTGAGCGATAGCCTTCATCTCCCAATAAACATACTAATGCAGACCTTGTTTGTAGACGTTGTTTAGCGACGTTGTTTAGCATGACCGTGACTGTCCATAACATAATGTGCGTATAAGCCGAGGGCATATCGTATGGAAAGGGCCTTCTCTTCAACCAACAAATCTAACATGATTACAGCATGGAGGAGAGAAAGAGGTGTGCAATAAGGCTTTATTAGGCTTTATCCTTTCCCCCATTTGCCTCTCTTCTTGCTCTTGGGGGGGAGAGAGACCAATGGGAGAGAGTGCTGAGGCGGGATAATTGATAGATGCACTGGCTATCCTTATCGATCACGGCTTTATTGACCCAACCAAATACATTGAGATGGAGTGTGGAATTCAACACAGATGCAAAGACGAATTGTTTTCATCGTTAATGCAATCTTTATAGGCCCCGTAGACTTCGCCGTGTCTCCTCTGCCACCTCTTGTTCATGCAATAAAATATCACCGCCTGCTCTCATGCAACTTAGAACTACATTGGTTTGTAAGATGGTTTGGCGAGCATAGTCTAAAGTGTGCTGGGTATTAATTTGCCCTGGGTTTTAGGTCACATAATCCATATTTGCACTTTCTGGTCGGACCTGGGGGGGAGGGGGGGGGGGGGCAGAGCCGATAGACACCGAGCTCTGCCCTAATTCGAGTACGAGACGTTGAGCGTGAAGGGCACAGACTAGCGGACCCCCCAATAACCCCCCCCCCCCCCCCCATAACAAGCTCCACCATAGCAAGCCCCCCCCCCCATAACAAGCTCCACCATAGCAAGCAACCCCCCCTCCGTAACAAGCCCGTCCCCCCCGTAAAAAGCCACCCCCATAACAAGCCCCTCCCCGCCCCCCCATAACCAGCCCCCCCTACCGGCCGGTCCCCGCTCTGCTCCTCGGTCCGGGGGGGAACGTCGTGAGAGTGTGCAGACTCTAGCGTTTTCGCATTAGCTAAGCAGGGCAACTGTATTGATTTGTGTGACTGTGATGAATTTGGAATAGTAATTTGAATTTATTGATTGATGTGGCCGACCGAGTATTGCCCAGCCTCCCTTTCAACATTACAACCCCCCCCCCTCCCCCCCCCCCTCCCCCCCCCCCCCCCCCCCCCCCCTCCCCCGACTCCCACTCAGCCCAGCCCACATCTGCACCTCCGATAATGGCGATTTTAAATGCAATAAGTAAAACGTATAGCTTCAGCGATTTACATACGTCATTTGTCATTTCAGCCGCCATCCGGCCGCAGGCAGCAAGGTAACCCTCACGAGGCGAGAGACATCGCATCAACACACAGACGTAGTCCGGATAAAGGAAATATTTACCGAAAGATTCCAGCGGATTAAAATAAATAAATAGTAATGCATACATTTTTACATCCAAATTCACTATGAATCTCAGCCGTTGACTCAGGACACAAAGGATCATACTACACAAACGCGCACGTACACAAACACGCACACGCACACACACACACACACACACACACACACACACACACACACACACACACACACACACACACACACACACACACACACACACACACACACACACACACACACACCTCCCTCGCTCTCATAGCCTATAATCTGTGTGTGTGTGTGTGTGTGTGTACGTGTGTGTGTGCGTGTGCGCGCGAAATAGCGGTTATCCGGTGGTAGGAAGATATAAACCCTACAACCCAATTAGCTTTAACAACAGTGGCACTTAAAGAGACAATTGTGGAGTGTTTAAATCTTTATTTACCAGAACCCCACTAAATGCGCAAAGGAACAATTTACATGTCATTAAGTGCTTTTCAATAGCGCATCGACTGGAACTAAAATATGCCACTATATCTGCTTAATTGAACTGTCTGCTGAAATACGACAGAGAAGCGCAGATTGACGTTTGGAAGTGCACGTCTAAACGAGGCCTTTGCACAAAACATCAATGTGTGTGTGTGTGTGTGTGTGTGTGTGTGTGTGTGTGTGTGTGTGTGTGTGTGTGTGTGTGTGTGTGTGTGTGTGTGTGTGTGTGTGTGTGTGTGTGTTTTGTTTGTGTGTGCGTGTGCATGCGTGTGTGTGCGTGTGTGTGTGTGTGCGGGGGGGCATTACTATCGTTGTTTTTAACACTGCAAATGTCACAGCTCTTCATTTGCGTTCAGTTCATCGGGTTCTAAGTATCTCAGGTTCTAAAGTTGGAAACACATTTCCAGCGGACGATAAATCTGCGAGCGCCTCCGCCAACGGGCCTGGTCGTAGAGCCACCGAATGACACGCACGCCAAAAAGAATCCGAGGTAGGAAACATATAGAAATACTTATATTATATATATATATATATATATATATATATATATATATATATATATATATATATATATATATATATATATATATAGGCCTATATATATGGGCCTATATAAATCCCTTATATTTATATAAATATATATACATATACACAGACATTGCCTATCCATCTCTCTCTCTCTCTCTCTCTCTCTCTCTCTCTCTCTCTCTCTCTCTCTCTCTCTCTCTCTCTCTCTCTCTCTCTCTCTCTCTCTCTCTCTCTCTCTCTCTCTCTCTCTCTCTCTCTCTCTCGCTGTTATATCATTTTCAAAGCAGATCCAGATTCAGCATTTTGCGACACAATGCAAACAGCGTGCGGGTGTCATTGTCTTTCATAACGTCCATCCCAGGGAAAGACACATCTGCTTCTCTCGCTGTCTTCCAAATCCGAATCGATCATTTATCAGAGCGCCATTTTGCAGAGGGACGGCGGTGCCTGAGTATCGATCCCAGCAGGGGTCACGCTCCCCCGGCTCCGTGGGGCCCCCGCGTCCCTCACCCTCCTTGTTTACGCTTTCACCAATTTGACAGTTGAAATATAAAATAGATTTTTTTGATTTTTACAAATTATTTCTATCGGGCTATGGGAACTGAGAGAAAAGCGAAACTGCAGTGTGCGCGGAGTGTGTGTGTTGTGTGGCCCGTGTTGTGAGCCTGTATCAAGGCCGACCTAAAGCTTTGTTCTATTGTTGAGGTGATAGGGGGAAGATGCAATCAAGCTGATGATAGGGAGCCAGCATTTTCATACGTTTTCTGAAATTTAGTCCTTACATCATTTTCCATATATTTATTTTACCTCTTCTTAACTTTTAACTTTTTGCTCTCTGTCTCTCGCTCTTTTTTTCTCACACAAACACGTCCCTGTGTGTGTGTGTGTGTGTGTGTGTGTGTGTGTGTGTGTGTGTGTGTGTGTGTGTGTGTGTGTGTGTGTGTGTGTGTGTGTGTGTGTGTGTGTGTGTGTGTGTGTGTGTGTGTGTGTGTTAGAGAGGAAAGGAGATACACAGAGAGACACGTTGTGTAGGCCTATTACTGTTTCAACCTCTCTGTAGCGTCCATCCATAGAGAATTCGATGTTGCGATTGTTTTCCCATAATAAACCGTGTGTGTGTGTGGCTCTATTGTAGAGCTATAGAGAGCTATACTAGAACCACACCGCCAGACTACACAACCATAAGGCCTCTCTACATATGACGGGAGTTCAATCCTAATATATAGATCCCCACGCCGAACAAACCGAACAGTCCACTGTCCCAGTGAAGTTTGACTCGATGCTATTGACCAATAACTTGTAGTAATGTCCCTCTGAGCGGCTATTGACAGTCTCGCCACATTGACTCCACATTGATCACCTCACATCGGTCAGATTCAGGGCTGCCTCCTCACTCACCTGCTAGCCTCAGCGCGGACATCCGCTGGAACTCGGGCTCCTGCAGCCACTTCCACATCCTCCGGAAGGTCTCCCGGCCCGACTTGAGCTTACTCCAGGGTTTAGGGTTTCGTAGCAGGTCGGACAGCGTTCCCTGGGACCGACACAAGATCCTCTGGGCAAAGATGGCCTGGGGTATGCTGTATCGCTTGAGCTCGGCGGTGATTCTCTGCGCCACCTCCTTGGTGTTTATCTCCTCCACCTGGCCCGACCCAGCGCCCCCCTGCCCGCCTCCCACCGTCTGCCGGTCCCGCTCCACCGACAGCATGGAGCCGTTCGCCTGGGAGTGCTGATGACTGTGGTGGTGCATGCCGTTCAGCGACGTCATGAGCCCTGCTCCGTGGCCCCCCAGACCCCGGGCCAGGTGCTCCTCGTTCCGGGACAACATGGCCGCGTGGGACTCGAAGCCCCCCGACGAGAGCATCTTGTCGTTGGAGAGGTGCGCCGTCGGCCCGTAGGCGCCGAGCGACTGCTGGGAGTTGTGCAACGAGCCGAGGCCGTTGGAGAGCGGCGACAGCGACTGGCCCATGCCGGACATGTCTTTCTGGTAGTGGCCGTAGAGGTTGCTCATGGAGGCGAGGCTCCGGTCGTCCCTCATCAGCGTGAAGCTGCCGCTCACGTTGCCCGCCGAGAGCCGCTGGTGCGGGTGGTGGTGAGCGTGTGGATGGGGATGATGGTGGAACTTATCCGACACGGTAGAGATGGGCGGCAGGTGCTGCAGCGGCGTGAGGGTGGTGTAGGTGCTGCTCAGACTCATCCCCGAATCGCAGGACATGGTCATGGCGGGGTGCAGGGGCCCGGACAGAGAGTGGTCCGTGCGGTAGTCCCCCGCGCCCTCCAGTATCGAGGCCATGCTGGACACCATGGCGGAGCGCCCGTGCGACACCAGGTTCCGGTGCGACGACGACTGGCGCGCGTGCGGCGAGTTCATTAAGTCGCTCGTCTGGTGAGCGTGAGGCACGCCGTGCAGGTTTCCAATGTTTTCCATTGTAAGTTCCATCGCTAAAAGAATCTTTAGCCCCACTCCTCACACCACTCACTCTCTCCCTCTCTCTCTCTCTCTCTCCCACTCTCCCTCTCTCCCTCACTCTCGCTCCGTCTCAGCCTCCTTTCCGATAAATTGTTAACGATTTCAAAGCCAAGCCATTGATCGTAGTCGACTCTCCGCGGTCAGTCCAGCATGGTTCTAGAGGGTCCCAGCACGGTTCTAGAGGGTTCTAGAGGGTCCGAGCCGCCTGAGCCTCACGCCGCTTCTCGAGACGGTAGGTGTCCGCTTTGCTTTCATTCGCTAGCGTAGAGCTGCTTCTACTACCGAAGGCGAGCGCGCTCTGCTCCGAGTGTGTATATCCACGTGCCCGCGCATGTCAGAATGGGACTGTGCCTGTGTGCACATGTGCGCGCATGCAAGCG
This sequence comes from Gadus morhua, assembly GCF_902167405.1. NCBI lineage: Eukaryota > Metazoa > Chordata > Actinopteri > Gadiformes > Gadidae > Gadus > Gadus morhua. The sequence goes on along the minus strand of NC_044059.1, from coordinate 27,903,826 downwards.
TTCTCTGTCTAGGGCC
>NC_044059.1:27848810-27898810 GCF_902167405.1 Gadus morhua | reverse complement strand
CCTAGCCAATAAATATATATATAAAAAAATATCTGCCATGATAGTCTTTTGTAACAATATGAATAATTGGGAATTAGTTTAAATGTATTAGTTTAATTTATATCTCGTCTATGGCCTACACGACACGTTGTGGTCATCGAAGTAAGGCTGCTGTAATGCCTATTATTGGACTTTATTAACTGCTTGGTTTTGGGTTTGCTGTGTTTTCAACACAAATGCGACTATTTTGACATCCTATTATCAAAATGAACTTTAGTCAGGTGTCTTCACATGTTGTCATCAAGATCGATATAGATCTACTAATCACAAAAACATTCAATGGTGCTTCGATCCCATTGAGTCAGATTACCAAAGCCCAGTGCTGTTATCTCGGTGCTCTGAAGAATTGTCTAACAATTTTTGGTTGTAATTAAAATGATGTTTAAAATAACGTTAAACAACGTTATGTAGGCCTATAGGCCTCTTGCCTCGATGTTACTCTGACATCTACCAAAAACTAAAAAGTGAGTTTTATCTACCCGTTATAGTCGAGGCCTGACATAACAAGCAGCTTTACGTTTAAAAACAGGGTTTATAGGTTCCAGGCGTTCTTATCAGAAAATAAGGAAATGCAAGTGAAGACTATTCGACCGATCAAATGTAAAGTCCAATAAAGGGTAAACTAAATGCAAGTGTGTGTGTGTGTGTGTGTGTGTGTGTGTGTGTGTGTGTGTGTGTGTGTGTGTGTGTGTGTGTGTGTGCGCGCGCGTGCGTGTGCGTGCGAAGCTTGATGGGGATGCACGTCCGAAGTATATTTACATCTGATTATCTTTATATTGTTCATGTTTTAACAGTTTTGCCTCATTCCAAACCCATTGATAAACGGAAGATAACAGGAAGGATTCAACCGCATAGCGATCGGAGATTATCAAACCAAATAGTTGTAAAATTGTCGGTTGTAAATCCTAGTAAAATGCAAAATAAAATGTTCACATTTATCATTTAGAATTGATTGTTATAACGAGCATCGATATAGGGCTTGGTTTTTCCGGTTGTCTGTGTGTGTGTGTGTGTGTGTGTGTGTGTGTGTGTGCGTGCGTGTGTGTGTGCGTGTGTGTGTGTGTGTGTGTGTGTGTGTGTGTGTGTGTGTGTGTGTGTGTGTGTGTGTGTGTGTGTGTGTGTGTATGTGTGTGTGTGTGTGTGTGTGTGTGTGTTTAATGGGGTAGGGTCTATGAGTTGTTTGTATGTCCTATATTTGTCTATAGGCCTGCCCTACCCATAAAGCCCCACTATAGCACAATTAAGTTAACTCACATTAGTATGTTGAGTATTTTATGCTTGACTTTGCATAATTTCCTCTTTCTATTGAAAGGGCTGAACAAGCGCGGTTATATCAATTTAAAAAAAGATTGGACACTTGCGATACAGAATTAAACTGGTATTCATTGGATTATAAAATCATCATCAAATTGGGAATGGTATTTAGCAATATTTTAGTTATGGTGTGTTTCGTTGTGTTTTTCTGTTCACATTTCTCCCCCTCTTACGTCGTGGTGGAGCTATGAGTTTTCCGAACCCTCTGCCTCATTACCTTCCACTACTAATACTGGATTTATTACGGGATTAAAAATAGCCTAGGCCTCTTCCTCAAAGGGATCAGGCATTAAGTGAAGATCAGAGGGATGAGGGTATAAAATAGAACAAAACTATGGTTCTTCTTAAACCCTTACAAACGCTGCTCTGATGATGAGGGGATCTATAGGACCACCTATTTATAGACCCCCTATCTTGCCTCGCTCCCCTGTAATTTGTCTTTTACATTTCTACATGGCACCTCCTTCTACGGAAACAAATGGTACAACTCAACGTAATGAACTATTTTTGACAATATTATTTTATTTCACTGTATGTAATATTTCAGCATTCTACAACGTTAGTAATTCTGATCACATTTTACTGAAGGAAAATAACTAATATCTTTGGTGAAAATATAATTAGTTATTTATTAAATATCTGTGCAATTATGTTTCGGCATCAGGCTTTTCGTAAAAATAATCGTTCACCAATTGCAATATGTGATGGCTTTTTCGACAAAACCATAGCAAGCAGGAGCACTTTTAGCATAAATGATACAAAATGGCACTGTTTTGAATGCAATTAATGCATGTGTTTGTAAGCAACCTATGCGTTTGCTTTTATGAACTCTGTGCTTTAATATACACAATATACATGGTCAAGGAATTAAGCTCCATGTGATTAGTTAGAAATAATGCCTCATATGATTGGTTATCAAAAATTCAACATATTTCTTCCCAACAGTCAGAAGCGGGATCAAGTACAATGGACTGCTGCAGCTCCCCACAAAACCCCCCAACCCCATCACTCTCCCCCCCCCCCCCCCCCCCCCCCCACACACACACACACACACACACACACACACACACACACACACACACACACACGCACACGCATAGCCTCCCATGCCTCTACCCTTCCCCAAGTGAAACTCTCAACCTCCACGCCCGGTAGAGCTCCCGTTGCTAGGCGACAGAGGGAGAGATGGATTGAGGAGACACAGTCGATCAATTCTACAGAGAGAAAGGAGGGAGGGATGGAGAGAGGGAGAGTGCGGGTGAGGGAGGGAGGCAATGAAGAAAGACAGAGAAGGGAGATGGGGAGAGGGGAGGGGGGGACAGAATGCAGAATGATTGCAGTTCTATTGAGGTTTCATTTGGGCTTGGAGGGGATCTTTTGGGGCATCTGTCTTTGTTTACTGTACGCCACCGCTGATAATGAATCCATCTATGAATTTTTCCACCTCTCAATCTTTTCTCCAACTAGCTTACGTGTATACACTTACCCCGCAATTTTCTCATCAGCGAACAATCACACACTAGATATTCCCTCTTTAGGAACCCTAATTGTGTGTCACCGTTAATACCTCTTTTTGGCTCTTTCTTTCACTGTTCCATTGCATGCCCTACGCACTTACATATGTGTATACACACACACACACACACACACACACACGCACACGCACACGCACACACACCACACACAGATGTCCAGGAAGTACCCAACATGTGATTTGTGTGCTCTGCGTGTGTATGTGTGTGTGTGTGATTATTTGTGCATGCATGCTTGCATGTGTGTGTGCGCATTAGTGTGTGTTTGTGTGCGTATGCCAGCATGTGTGTGTTTGTGTGTGTGTGCCAGCATGTGTGTGTTTATGCCAGCATGTGTTTGCCTATGTGTGTGTGTTTGTGTGTGTGTGTGTGTATGCCAGCATGTGTTTGCGGATGTGTGTGTGTGTGTGTGTGTGTGTGTGTGTGTGTGTGTGTGTGTGTGTGTGTGTGTGTGTGTGTGTATGCCAGCATGTGTTTGCCTATGTGTTTGTGTGTGTGTGTGTGTGTGTTTGTGTGTGTGTGTGTGTGTGTGTATGCCAGCATGTGTTTGCGGATGTGTGTGTGTGTGTGTGTGTGTGTGTGTGTGTTTGTGTGTGTGTGTGTGTGTGTGTGAGTGTGTACGTGTGCGTACGGGGCTGGGTGTTGAGCGTATCGACTGAGTATCGATCTCACCACTCACCTCCCCGCAGTCAGCCCTTGTCCTACATAGCGTGCCCTGTCTGATTTCTCCCTTAATGGCTTTTATCCAGCTCCAATCTTTATTTAAACTGAAAAGTAAGAATTAGCACTCACTCCTATCCTAGCCTCTCCTACATTTGCTTTTTTAACTTTCATCTCAGTGTAAGTAACGCTTCGCCTGACTAAACACCAACATTTCCCTCCTCCCATTCAGAAACAGTGTGTGTGTATGGTTGTATGGGATTTGTCCTACTCCAGCCTTTCGCCTTCTGTCTGTCTGTTGTTGTTGTGGTTGTTGTGGTTGTTGTGGTTGTTGTGGTTCTTCTATCAGCCGCGCCTCTACGCCAGGAGCATACTGTGGAGGAACCTTAAATGCATCCCTGGTGTTTCCCCCTGCACTCATTCCCCGTTACCGACCAGAGCTCCCTTGGTCGGCTATCATCCCGACTTTGATTAGCGTCAAGACGGAGCAGACACTTCTGCCTCCTCCTCCCGCCGCCCGTTCATTTATTGATGCTCTCTCGTGCGGTTGTGATCGGCCGGGCCCGGCCCAGGTCTGCGTTCGGCTATCCTTTACCATCCTTCACGATTTGATTTGACTCGCTGGCACATGGAGAGAAACGATGGCAGCTACTCTTATCTGGGCCGCGCAGCAACAAGCCATACCAAATAAGACACGTTGGACTATCTGTGCTGGCACACACAATGGGGATTAATTGATCCCTTAATACCACAGATAAATCAATGCCTTACTTCCCCCTGCTCGGGTCTGCAGCCAATCGGACGGCACATCGTCGGATCAACAGGCCACCGCCGGCCAATGGGACGGGACGTAGCGGATGACTGACAGCGGCGTTGGGGGGGGGGGTGAGCCCTAGAGCATAGAGGGGGGAGGGGGAGGGAGGGGGAGGGAGGGAGGAGGACGGAGGGGGAGGGAGGGGGAGGGAGTCCATTGGAAAGCCATTGGCAGCGAGGCTATACTACTGAGGGGTTTGGCGTCAGGAGTCAGGGCTGCCGAGGATCCACAGAGAGCTCCTAGTGTATAGCAGAGGAGAGCGCTGGTCGCTGGCTGCCGCTGGTCAGGATCACGTCCTCAACCCAGAGCTCTGGTTCTACAGCTCTGTTTAACACGGACAAGAATAACATTGAAACAGTGGTCGGTCATGTATAGGTGAACCGGTAAAATGTCACAGCAATAAGTAACACTTTATACTTCAATTAACACATAGTTAACACTAGTTAATAGCGGTTATGATTAAGGTTAAGGTTCGGGTTATGGTTGGGGTAACTATTAAACAATAATAATAATGATAATGATGATTAATGGTTCATTAATTCAGCCTTATTTCAATGTGGCGTCAATTATTGATATGAAACAGTTCATATATATATTATTTAATATTTGTTGATTTATATGTGGTAACTATATGCATACTTTATGCATACTAGCTCTTTCTCTATTATATTACGGCAATCAATATGTTGCACATGTATACATGATGCGCGTATATATATATTTATAAATACCCAGCCAGATATATTAGTATACACTCTGCCATATCCTAGACATTAGATTGGCAGAAACATTTTAAGATTTTGCAGACATTAATCCAACTCGACCTTCAAGTCAGGCAGAGAATTATCAAGGCGTACAATCAAAATGAGAGCTGCACAAGTCCCAGTTTGTGAATAAAACAAATGGTCCAAGCTCAGGGCAGCTCTAGGAATCAGAGGCACAAGGTTAGCTTTTGGCCATTGTCTCTAGGTCGCTCCATCCAACTCCTCCTCCATGGGATCCATCTCCATTAGGCCTGCCCTCACAGCCCGCCACGATCATCCCAGCTCCTTTCCCTTCGTTTTGTCTCTGCCCATCCCTCCACCGACTCATTCTCTTTCTTATCAGCAGCCCTGGCGCTTCTGTCTTTCCCACAAACATTGTTTTCTTCATACGGCTCAAATAATAACAGGCTAAAAATATGCCTTCTTTTTTCCCTGCGTATTGATTTTGCCCGTAGCATTGTCTATGGAGAGAAATAGTACGAGAGAGGAAGAGACAGGAGGAGGGGGAATGATACGAGGCAGAAACAACCAGGAAACGGATTACCTTCTGTCTGGAAATACCCTCACCTCTTTCCCTTTATTGTACTCAGGCTGATTGCAGAATACTGCAGTGCTGTATGACCCACACTAAACCTCACAAGTGGGTAGTTACTGAGCCCTTCTCTATTTGTCCGACACCAGAGAGAAATGCCACCACCAACCCCGACGGTCATCAGTGGACCACATGTGATAAAGAAAAAGAGAAAGCCTATAGAAATGAGAGAAAGCTCGCCGTGGCTGATGTATACCAGATACGCGTTGCGTGGAGAACGCTCAGACCTTTTTGGCGCTGGTGTGTAATGGGAATGGAGAGAGCTGATCAATACACCATCGATCGGAGCCGGCCAGAGTCTGGGGAATTGAGGGTGAGAATAGAAAGGGAGCCAGGGTGGGGGTTGGTTCCAGGTTGAATTTTTAAAATGCGCTATTTCAGAGATGACAAATGGTCTCTTTAAGACGAGAGGGAGAGAGACAAAGACGGAGAAAGTGAGCGAGAACGGAGAAGAAAGAGAGAGAGAACGAGAGACGCTCCGTTAACCGGGGAAATGTGTGTGTGTGTGCGTGTGTGTGTGTGTGTGTGTGTGCGTGTGTGTGTGCGTGTGTGTGTGTGTGTGTGTGTGTGTGTGTGTGCGTGTGTGTGTGTGTGTGTGCGTGTGTGTGTGTGCGCTGAACACAGATCTGAGACCTCTATGCTTCTCACAAGTTGCTCTGGTTTGGGATAGCAGCCGTGGAACTACAAAGACAAAGGGAATAGGGATTTCTCACTCTCAGGCCTTCACACAACACAGAATGCACAACACACAGCACATGTCTGTGTTTTCGGGGAATATGAGTCGGGTGGATGCACCGTGGACGAGGAAGAACACGTCCCTCTGATGCCGAGATAGGGCCTGAGAAACAGCATGGCTAACGCTTACAGCACACATTCATTTGAAGGAACACGCAGGTCTGATTCCTCGCTTAACCTTGACCAACGCACTGGGAGTACTGGAATACTAAATAACACGGTCGAAGAGTAAAACGGTCGTATTGACTCACTTACAGATGGATGCGTTGTCAAACATGCATGCAATCCAACTGAAACGTATCCTGTGTATTTTTAGCTTGGCTTTATTTTTTGTTTTTACACATTGCATGCACTCATTTGCGGTATTTTCCCTTGAATGGATTTTCCCGGACCCTTGTTGTGTGAGGTCAACCTTTACATTATGCATTGCGTTCCACCGATTTTACAAAGTGGTCAAGAAGCCCACCTGGACACATTAGTTTGGTGTGATAACTCAGCTCAAGTGCGTCTACTGGAAAACAGTTAGAGCACTGGTCGGTGAGCACCCCAGAGAGAGGAACCTTTACCTCAGTAAAAATTCAGCTGTAAATAATGTATTGAATGCAAAGTTAGGGTCCGCGGGGAGATGTCTGTGAGCTCATTATTCTTTTACTTTGTAACCCTTTTTACGCAGTCCACCCGTCTCGCCATGATCGACTTTAACTGCCCTTCATTGGATTTGATTTAAAGATGCTTTTACCTGCGGATATTTTTATGGATATTGTATATATGTTTTATATTTGGATGCTGCTCATACTTTTTGAAGGCAGCTAATTTGTGCCGAAGCCCTTCTGTGTGTTCCAATGTGTGTTTGTGTATGTGTGAGTATGTATGTGTGTGTGCGCCTGTGTGTGTGTGTGTGTGTGTGTGTGTGTGTGTGTGTGTGTGTGTGTGTGTGTGTGTGTGTGTGTGTGTGTGTGTGTGTGTGTGTGTGTGTAAGTGTACGTGTACGTGTATGTGTGTGAGTGTATGTGTGTACGCGCATTTGCGTGTGTATGTTCCTTTGTCCATGTGTGTGTGTGTGTGTGTGGGTGTACGTGCAGGTGTGTTTGGGGACGTGTTATGGCGCCTCCGTGTCTTTATTCTGCGTGTTAACGCGCTGATCCGGGGGTCGATCTCCGGCCAGGATGTCAAACATCTTAGCGGCGCCGGGGCCCTGGTTATGGCCCCACGCCACGCGGTCGTTAATGCATTAGAAATCGTTTCCAAACTTATCTCAGCCTACTGTCCTCAGCAACACAAGAATACCCCTCCAATGGTACATACATATTGACCCCCCCCCCCCCCCACCCATCCTCTCCCCTACACTCTGTCACCAATACCCTGTCTCTCCTCTCCCTCCATCTCCATCAATCTTTTACGACGCCCGCTCGCATCTCCCTAATGTTTCCGGACTCGAGCGTAGCCCCGTTCAAAAAGTCTTAATTAAGACCCTTTTGTGTGTTTACTGTTGGGCGCGTTACGGTGGGGCAGGGCTAATAAAACAACAGGACGCGGCCCGGACGCACAGCCGGCGCGCCATCTGACCCGACCCTCTCTCACCTGCTTCCAGCCTCCTCTCGCCTTATCTCGCTCCATCCCCAGCCTCTTCACTTCACCTCCACTGGCCGCTGTTTCACCTCACATGTTCTGGGAATTGGTAGGGGGGAGGGGGGAGGGGGGAGGGGGAGGGGAGGGGAGGGGAGGGGAGGGGGAGGTGGAGGGAGAGACTAGGGCAGGGGGTGTTGTGTGTGTGTATGTTTGTGTGTGAGAGAGAGAGAGAGCGAGAGAGAGAGAGAGAGAGAGAGAGAGAGAGAGAGAGAGAGAGAGAGAGAGAGAGAGAGAGAGAGAGAGAGAGAGAGAGAGAGAGAGAGAGAGAGAGACATGGTGGCTGATGCGCTGGTTTTCGACAGTCTACTATTCATTAATGTCGATTGATGACACAGTTGCTTTGCGTCTTTTCTTTCTGCGGGCCCAGGTGTCGTCACTTCGACATATCTTCATAATGGCTCGCTATGCTGCAGCCTCTCATGACTCTGACTATTAAGATTCATGAACCTCCCTGTCTGAGAGTCAACTCTTATGGACATAAGCCATATGTCTGCGTTCACACATCAGCATTTTTCTTAATTTATGTATCGACTTATGCAACGTTTGCGCATCTCAGCATCGCTAGCAAACACAGAACATGTATTAGATGTGTGTGGGGCTTTTCCTCTGTGGTTCGCTCCAGTGGATCAGCCTCTTTGGAAGCTTAATGGAGATGTTGGCACACCAACACCGTCCTATCTGCTGCCGTTTGGAAAGGTTTCTCACAGACAGTTCACTCATTTGATGAATCAAGAGCAAAATATACTATTCCCTGTATTCAGTGTAGAATTAACCCTGGATTGACTAGTCCATATTCCGTCTAAAAAGCATAAATGAATGAATGATGATGTGCCATTTGGGGTCATTTCATTTCGTGTGTGTGTGTGTGTGTGTGTGTGTGTGTGTGTGTGTGTGTGTGTGTGTGTGTGTGTGTGTGTGTGTGTGTGTGTGTGTGTGTGTGTGTGTGTGTGTGTGTGTGTGTGTGTTGTGTGTATGACATTTTAACATTCATGGAGTGAAGAGCAGTTTGTTCGGTAGTTCAATATTCAGACTCACCGATTTTATTAATGAAAGAAAGACCTGCTTCAGCAGATCAGAACGCATTCAAACACAGGCCGTTGAAAGGAGCTCAGAATGGCTTTGTCCAAAGGCCATTGCATTTCGAAAAACTAAAATCAGATTTTTATATAAGATTTGTATATAATATAATGGGTGAATGAGGTGTGTATGAGTATGCATGATAATATCTGCTAAATAATACAAAGAACGTTGATGGGCCTGCCTGTATTAATCGGCACACCACAACAACCTTATTTATTATATATTGATGAAGCCTTTGGACAAATGAGAACAACAGAGTCCAGAAAATAATAATGCATACGTGCACATCTATGATCGTGTGTGTGACGATGTATGTTGGCATCTGTGTTCCCAGGGTTTATCTGTTGTGCTACACACCTGACGGCAGCAGAGTCCTCTGGGAAGCCACTATTGCATCTTCCACTCGGCCAAACATATACCTCACATCAAAGGTGTAACAAATCCATTCTTGTCTGCCAGAGAGCCTCTGAACAGCCCATTTTCCACACCTCCGTACTACTGTACGTCTGTGTTCTCACATGTGTGTGTGAGTGTCGTGTATGATCGCACATGCGGGTGTGTGAGTGTCTCTGAGTGTGTGAGAGTGTGTGTGTGTGTGTGTGTGTGTCCTAATGGCGTCTTTAGAGTGGTTAATCAGAGGAAAGGTTGTGAGACTGTCAAAGAGTCAGGTTGGCTCTGTTGAAGAGTCCTCGAGCCCGCTCTCAGCGCGTTGACACCTCTTAACCTCAGTCTATCATCTCTCACACTCAGCCGCGCCCCTCCTATTGACACCGCCACCCCACAGCCCTCACAGACCCGCCGAGAATCCACTACAGCGGGCCTGAAGTGAGAGGCCTTACGCAACACATGGAGTATGGATCACGGCCATTCTGTTCCCTTGGTTCTGCTTTATAATGGATGGATGGATGGAGGGAAGGAAGGATAGAGAGATGGATGGAAGGATGGATGGATGGATGGATGGATGGAAGGAAGGATAGAGAGATGGATGGATGGATGGATGGATGGATGGATGGATGGATGGATGGATGGATGGATGGATGGATGGATGGATGGATGGATGAATGTGTAGATGAATGGATGATGGATTGATTGGTGGGATTACGATGGACGAATTGGATGGGTTCATAAGGATAGATACATAGAGGGATAGATGGTTAGATGTGTATATGGATGGATAGGGAGAGGTGCTTAGATGGATGGTTAGGGGGATAGATCGTTATATGGACAGATAGAGGGATAGATGGTCAGATGCATGCATGCGTGGATGGACGGATAGATTGATGTAATGAATGCAAGAATGGCTGCCCAGTTTGATGAGAGACGCCATAATGATAATCATCATCAGAGAAGTCAATATGCTGGATTTTGCGGTTGTTCATAACAGGAAATAACATTGAAGAGCTTTATAAAAAAAAAAGATGCATGTTCCCTAGTTTATCGCCCCCTCCTCTAATTTCTCCTCCAAATTCAGAAAGAAGTCTGTCCCCCGCTGTCATTCGCTAGTGTAAGTGGGGTCAGGGGTTTAGGGTCAGCCAAGGAGGGGTTAAAGGTCACGAGGGAGTGGGTCTTGTTAAACGACCTTTTAGCCTTCCTAAGGGTTGTGGGGTTTCCGCTCAGGGAATAGGGTAAGTTAGAGGTGGGCTTGGGAGTACTGCAAGATATTGTACTGGTTGACATGTGTTCATTTATATTTTAACTATGTGGAGTATGAGGAGTCAATGAGGATGAAGGAAAATATTTTCATCTTTCTTTGAATATATATTCATATGTATGCCAAAAGAGTTTGTAACATATAGTGTACACAAACACACTGAGATCTTTAGATGTCAAATGTCTACATCCCCGACAATATATTAAATAAATTATTAAAAATGATCACATTATTATTAGTATTGCTGTTATTATTGCGATTATTATTGTTATTTTGCTTATGATTACATACTCATATTATTATTATTATTGTTGTTATTGTTGATGTTTTATATTATTTTATAAAATAATATTGTTCACATACGAGAAGAAAGTATGGAACTGGGTCTCACCGATCAATGTATTGGGAATTAAATCAAATATCAATGTCTTCAATCTTGATCTTTAATATGATGATAATAAGCACATTAATTTTTATAAGTCTCACTCAATAGCTTTGTAATATGAGGGATGGCTCCTCACTTCTGAATGGCAAACATCCATCTCTCTCCTCCAACTCCCCATTGATCACTTAATAGTGTCATGCTAGCAGCACTCTCTCCCTCTGTCTCTCTCTTTCCGTCTCTCTCACTTTCTCTGCTTTAGTCTCTCTCTCTCTCTTACTCGCTCTCCATTAGCCCCTCTCTTTCACTCTCTCTCTCTTGCTCTGTCCCTCTCTCTCTCTCTCTCTCTCTCTCTCTCTCTCTCTCTCTCTCTCTCTCTCTCTCTCTCTCTCTCTCTCTCTCTCTCTCTCTCTCCTTCTCTCTCTCTCTCTCTCTCTCTCTCTCTCTCTCTCTCTCTCTCTCTCTCTCTCTCTCTCTCTCTCTCTCTCTCTCTCTCTCTCTCTCTCTCTCTGACAGATTCTCCCCTTTCTATTCACACCGCACACTGTAAAATTTGTCCTTATTCCCTGCTCCAGTGCGCTAACTGTGTGCAGTACCTTTTATCAGTCCAGAGCTGTTAAATTAATAAATTGATATTGACGAGCTATCAGCCGGGGATAAATTATTTGGGAGCAGGAGGCTGGGGTCACATGACTTTTAGTACCCACAATTCCCTAATTATTCCCCCTGAGAACAACCATAGTGTGGTGCATTACCACCCCCCCCCCACCCCCAGAAATGAATACACACATTTAGATAGGTAGAAGCACACACATGTGTGTGGGTGCTTGTTTGTTTGTGTGTGTGTGTGTGTGTGTGTGTGTGTGTGTGTGTGTGTGTGTGTGTGTGTGTGTGTTTGTGTGTTGTGTATCTATCTCAATGTGTGTATTCGTTAAATTTCTAACCACACTCTCACACTCTCTCTCTCTCCCTCTCTCTCTCTCTCTCTCTCTCTCTCTCTCTCTCTCTCTCTCTCTCTCTCTCTCTCTCTCTCTCTCTCTCTCTCTCTCTCTCTCTCTCTCTCTCTCTCTCTCTCTCTCGCTTCACCAGTCTCTCTCTCTCTCTCTTCTCCCCCCCCCCCACACACACACACGCCTGCCTATCGGACTATAAATATCCCCCCATACAGTGGATTATTGGGGCCCTGGGAATATTGATGATCATTACCGCTATCATAACCATCATGACGGAGGGAATGAGCCTGCTGCAGATGGAATCTGATCATCAGAAAATAAATAAAGAACAGCCCTAGCAGCATGTGTGTGGCGGCCGGCCCGCAGCACAGGTGTGTCTCGGCACCGGGTGTACGTGGCGTGCGTGGGGGAGTGTATGGATGTAGCGCTGAATACAAATGATACGGTATTGACCATCGCATCGCCTTGGTATGGAGCAGGCGACCCTTGCGGTGGCCGGGGTAAGATGGCGGGCGGCGGGGTGGCTCTCAGACACCAGATGACGACACCGCCAGGTAATTAATGCTAATTAGAGGTGTGTGTGGGGGGAGGGGGGGGCTGGGGGGGGGGGCGGGACCAGCACGCCCGAGTGCCAATCACGGGAGTGCTCTCTCGCTGCGCCTCCGGTCATCGTTGACCTCTTGACCCTGGCCGTGGCCTATAGGTCAGAGGTCACTAAGCAAAAGGCGGCCCGGGTTCACTGGAGGCTGTGGTCAAGGAAGCGTCACCATGGCAACGCCGGTCTCACAGGAAGGAGAGGCTGGGGTGTCCTGTGCCCTCCTTTGGCCTCACTAAAATGAGAGCGTGCGCTCGGACATACACGTGAACATGCGTGCGTGCGCACACACACACACACACACACACACACACACACACACACGCACGCACACACACACACACACACACACACACACACACACACACACACACACACACACACACGCCACAACTTAGGGTGTGCGTCACATCTGTGCGTTTTTACGGGTAGGCGAGCAAAGCAGCCCTATTGGATTACAACGAGAGGCTGAACGCGTCAGCCGACATGGGATGCTGGACAGCTGCGTTCATCCACACGGTGGTAAAGCAACAACGGGCCAGCAAAACAAACGTCTTATTTTTAATAATTTTTTATCAAACCAATGCTTACTGCATACTTAACCTTTTATTTTTTGTAATAATACAGCTACTTTTTTATTTTGTTTAGTCCGCGGCTGTGATAAACGTGAATAATGATTTATTTCACACTGTCATTACGGTAGATTACGTCCATCAAATTATTTGAGACGGAGACACGTTGATGAGTACCGGAGGGCACATACTTCTCCGTCACATCCAACCTTTTAATAATTAAAAAAGATTTGTTCCGTCCCCTTGTTTACGCCAAAAGTGTGAAAAGAGTCCTAACCCATTTCCAGACACCGCGCGTCATCTAGTGGTGGGATCCGACCCTCTCTCCGAGGTCCTCTGCCAATTCTCCCCAGTCTTCATCCTACCGCAAGAAAATGGGGCAGAAAAATCACTTGGTCTGCCTTTGTCTCCCGGGAGCCCCGGTCGATGTCTAGTCCTACCATATGTCTGATCGCAGCTGCCAATCAACAGGTCAACGCGACCCCCGGGAGAGAGACTGGTGGGAAGAGATCAAACAGCGGACCTCGGGGATGACAGATGCTGATAAAAAGAAAGGCAATAAAACATTGCTTCAAAGATGGCAACGGTACACTAGGAGGCAAATTATTGTTAACAGTAATCTGCAGAATAGCGCCTCGCATTCATGATGATCGATTGACTATTATGGCCCCTTTGAAGCGCGGGAGCGGCGGGCTATTGTTCGTGATGGGACACCGCCAGAGAAGCAGCTGCTTTGGGTTCTCCGCAGTGCTACTTATGCCCTAAATACGAGCCACCTTCTATGCAATCATGCTTTCTAATAGTTTGCAATTTTCGTCGGTATTATTCAGAACCAGCATGGAGAACTTTTCGGCTCTGTGATGATTACTTTAAAACTACTATGTTGAAAGGAAAAATAAATCACAATTCTGTAAAATTTAATATTCACCTTAAAAAGCTGTGGCGTTGATGTGGTGTAGACATAGGGTTACGAAAAAAACAAAAAAATAAGATGAAAGAATGAAGTGCAGTGATTGCTATTTCTGGTATTTGATACATCAAAGACGATTACAATTCAGTTTTTGACATGACTTAGTTTTTGATGGGTTAGATGTGAAAGATGGTTTAATATGAAATTTGTATCTATAAATTAATTAATTTAGGAGAAGGTTCAATATAAAACAATATTAAGAATAAATAATAAATTACATTTACATGCCACTTATTGTTTTCAATAAATAAAGTCATAATAGGCTATGAATTGGTGAATTCATCCTATTTTAAATTAATGAGGGACTAATTATTATTTGTTAATCAAAAAGACACAACTAAAACCACATTGGCGTTGATTGTTTAGTGAAAACGGAATAAAGTTGAATGATTTCTCAATCTTTAACACAAACCAATATCATTTGTCGAGACACACCTCTGCACTCTGTTGGACACTTCACACTCTATCCACAGATATGTACGTTATCCCATGTATCCCCGCCTCATTGGTGTCTTCTCAACAAACAATACGAGGAACATCGGAGTAAGACAAAGCCCGGGGATGACTAGCCAATCACATCAATCCAAATGTGGATAACCTTTAGTTGGATAACAACCAGATACTACCATTGGGTGACCCACACACTCTCAGCTACACGGCGACCTGCTTGGATTAAGTACCTTGAGCCAGTGGTCCAATTTGGCAGGGGCCTGTAAGATCAGTTTTGGAATGCTGCTATAACTGCATTAGAAGTTCAGCATTGTGTCCCAGCAGAGACCGAGCAGGAAGGCTCTGCTCCCCTCCCTCTGTGGGCGTCAGGAACACGTCTCTGGGCCTTAATCTGCAGCCCACTCCGTGCATTTTAATGGGTTAGGAAAATGAAGTGCACATGCACTCACACACACGCACACAGGGGAGTCCACATGGACAAACACACACTTTCGTGCACGCACTTACACGCACACACACACGCACACACACGCGCACCACGCACGTGCACACACACACAAACACACACACACACACACACACACACACACACACACACACACACGCAAACACACTGACTTTGATAGCAAACAAACACATACACCCGTCCATGCACACAAACACACCTACAAAATGTGCATACAAACAGATGATCTATGGTAACATTTCAATATCACTTTAACATCCCCAAAGATACATGATGGCTTGTACACAGGTGCCAACAAATACACACACACGCACACACATAGACCCACCCACACACACACACACACACACACACACACACACACACACACACACACACACACACACACACACACACACACACACACACACACACACACACACACACACACACACACACCACACACACACACACTAGTAAGCTAGTCACAGATGCAGGCCCAAAATCAATGGCCCAGAATGTCCCAAGTGATATTCTTTAATTACATTTAACATATGGCAAGTGATGTGTCTGTAAGATGTCCTTTTCAAGTAATGCCATTTCTTGTCCACTCTCTGTGATGCGTTGAAATTCATCATAGTCAATCAGCAAGTGCATAATTATCTAGCATAGTGAAAGGATTAGTATCATGCCCCATGTAATATTAAAATAATTATGTTCATGTGTCCTAAAGTGCTTTATCCAATTAATGTGTGTCTGTGTGTGTGTGTGTGTGTGTGTGGTGTGTGTGGTGTGTGTGTGTGTGCATGGGTGTTTTTGTATGTGTACATGTGTGTGCAATGTCTATCTGTGGGTATGTTGTTGTGTGTGTGTGTGTGTGTGTGTGTGTGTGTGTGTGTGTGTGTGTTTGTGTATATCCAGCAGACATATTCAACCAAATTAAGCCCTAAAGCTATTGAATTGAAGAGGATTTGATGCGGGTGGAATTAAGCAAATTAGGTCTCCAATTAGACCCTGAACAGGGAATTGAGAGATTTGGTGGACAAAGAGTAATGAGATGGATTTGCTATTGTTTTAAAAAGCATAACCCCTGATAACATTTTAACATACCCTCTGCTCCGCTTTGAACCTGCAGCCCTCTGACAGCTTGTTTGACAATTCAAAATGTAATTATGCGTCAAATACCGCTGCATGCTAATATTCAATCATTTCCGGATATAAAGCCCACATGGGCTGAGACAAACAAATTCCAGCGAAGTCAATGCCTGACCTAATCCTGGTCGACTGCAGCGGGCTGGTGTAAATGCCAACCGTTGTAAGCCAGGAGGAATTACACTATTGACGGCAGAGCTGCGGCTGATAATTGAGTTGACGTCTTCACTGGGATTTTCTGAATTCATCATCTCATCGTCAGCCAGTTGTTTTTTCGCTTTGCCAATTAGTTTCGTCATATTTTTGTGCACTAATAGAAATGTACGTGAGTATTCAGCTAGATCCATGGTTAAATATTGATGTAAATATGCATACACAATTAGCTTTTGAGTCATTTATTTACATGATACTATTTAATGTGGATTTAATCCAAAGTGACTGACGGTCACTTCAGATGCAGCTCTTTACAGGTAAGGTCTGGGCGTTCCGCTCAAGAAGCCTACAGGTAGGACTCAACCCAGCACACACTAGCCTTTGCTGTTTGTTAATCAACTCTAAATGAATCATGCTATCTCTCCTGATCGACTTACTCCCCGTCAGGCGTGTTCACCCCTGTTCGGTCCAGCCAGTCTCAGTACACCTCCACCCAGCCTTAACCCCTCCTCTTCATCCACCCAGCCTTAACCCCTCCGCTTCGTCCACCCCTCTTTCACCCTGCTCTCCATCTCTCCCCAGCCACCAAAAAAGAATGTTTCCTGTTTTGAAATACATTCCAAGGACAATAGTAAATGTACTATCATCAATACCAATGTTAAAATAGTTTGTTATAGAACAAATATTAAATTTGTGTTTGATGTAATTTCGTGTAATTTCGATCTGCAGCAGTAGATATGATTCCATTATTTCTAATCTAATCTCACCAAGTTAATAGATGTTGTCTTTGGAACCTGATACAAGAACACTGGATTTGGCTGACTGTGTGTGTGTGTGTGTGTGTGTGTGTGTGTGTGTGTGTGTGTGTGTGTGTGTGTGTGTGTGTGTGTGTGTGTGTGTGTGTGTGTGTGTGTGTGTATGTGTGTGTGTGTGTGTGTGTGTGTGTGTGTGTGTGTGCGCGTGTTAGCTGTATGCTCCATTGTATGTCTGTCCAATATCAACTTCATATCTACCGCAGATCATGGTGCCGAGCCCCCCCCCCCCCCCCCCCCCCCAGAAGTGCCATGGAGCATGCAGGAAGGACAGTGACTTGACAGTGTCTGGGCGGGGGGCTCCAGGAGGGCAGGGACAATCTGTAGTGCTACTCACTCTGCAACCCCCACAGCAACAAATGCAGAGCTGCACTCATTCACCGTGCAGCGTGTCCCAGACACACCGTTCTCCTGAGGTGGGGACAGTCAGCCACCATCCACCGGTAGATGTCTCACAGCCAGCCGCCTCTCCTCTTCCCACGCTGGGGTTGCCACGGCGATGAGAGCGATGCGGGACCGGGCGGGTTTGTCCTGGGATCTCTCTAAGATGCTGCAGATTGAGGTGGTGTTAACCTCCTCCCCCTCATGTCCTTGATCGACATCCCCCTCATCTTCTTTGACTTTCATCCGCCCTTTCTTCTCGTGCGACCTTTGGCCTCTGCTCTGTCTTATCAGGGCTGACTCCCACCTTCTCAGACGGCCCGTTGCGATGGTCAAGACGGAAAGCTTGTTTACTGTTTTGTTGTGGGTTCTCAAGCTGTTCTTCTCTGGAACGTTGGGCTCCTTTGTTGTAGAGAAGCTAGACTCAGTCCAGGTCTGCTTTACTCCCGCTGAGTCTGTCCTCCATTTTCCCCTCTTCCATTTCCATTTAGGGCATTTAGCAGACGCTTTTGTCCAAAGCGACTTACAATAAGTACATTTGTCAGAAGAAGGTGCAACAATATATCGCTGCGGGTACAGTACGGATGTTTCTTGAACCGGGTGCAAAGCAATTATAATAGTCAAATTCTACCAAGTAATAAAAAAGAGATGTCTTCGTCAAGACACTTCCAAGACGTATGTGTGTGGATTTCAGATCATTAAAGGAAACATGCAATATCCGTCTTGGAACAGAGGGCTCTGTGTGCTTCTTCTCACGGCCTGTGTGTCTCCTCATTGACAAGATCAAGTTTACAGACAATCATGAGATACTCGATTGTCGTTTACCGCGAGGAGCTGACGTGGAGATACAGGGTACTAAATGCTGTCTTTTTCGTAAGCCATCCAATGATAGCAACGTATGTCTTTCTCTAATTAACTCAATGGATAACGATGCAATAACTCTTATCGTTGCCCGACAGAGTGAAGGTGTGTAATGGTTAAGAAGGTGGCTGTTTGGAGTTTGAGTTCATCCCTCACATGAGTACCACAGAGAGGCTAATGCAGGGAGTCTCGTTAAAGGAGGATTATTGATATCAATCTAAGCAAATCTTTGTAATTATGGGAGATTAAACACTCCAGATTAAGCATAAAACAAAGGCTCCTGTAGGAACAGCTGCTTGCAGTTGCAGAGGCTGTTCAGACAGTACACCGTTATTGTGTTAGAGTGGTTTTGACCACATGGATGCCACGGAGGGAATGACTTCATTAAAATAGAGCAGTAATTAATCAGATTTGATGTGGTCCTGTCAAACCCCGGATGGCTGTAATTCTTGTTTACAACAAAGAAAGGGTTGATATATAGTCTTCCCTATACCAGTACCGTATTGCATGCAATTACCACTGAATAAAAATAAGATGTGGTTTGTGCAGTTTGCGTACAAGTTTAGATTTAGCATTAATTTATTATCGTTCCATATCATTTATTCTAATTTGCTACTGTATTATAAATCATATTTAGAAATGTGTTTAATCGACCGTATTCTCAATCATTCTTGATGTCTGTAATGTATTCGTATAGGCCTATACTGTCTGCAAGCCATGTCTTCATATCAAATGATAACTGTCAGAAGGTTCCAGACTGATCCGCTGATTTGGGTTCTTTCTTTTCACATTTCTACCGTCTGGTGGAGTCACGTTTCAACAAAATATTGACATTGTAGCCTACTTATCCAGAAATTGGCCAACCGTTTATATTCCACAGATCCGCCACGCTGTTTGTGTTGACAGGGATTCACTTGGCTTTGACCACAGCTAGAGGACTCTGTCGCCCCCTCCTGGTTAAATCACGTCCGTTAAATAGTCCCAGTGCCCAGTCCTGCTGTATGACAAACAAGCGATTGCGTTCAAATATTTGAACGATAATTGAAAGAGTCTCTTTGTCTTTAGTTTTGACCCAATCCAAAGGTAGAGCGAAAATGCATTTCACTTCTTGAAATATATTTATATGTAGGCCTACGATAGAATATAACTCTAGAGACAAATAGTGTCCGTCTCGGACCAGATAGTAGTCTTAAATAGTAAAGTTTATGTAAAAGAAAGAAAGGGAAAGATAAATAAAAAAAGAAGATCATGAAGATCATAGATCAAGATCATAAAGAAAGTCCACTCAGTGGAACAAAGTGCAATGCACTTGCACTATGCAATTCATTAAGGACTTCTACATACAAAGGAGCAAGTGAAATCGTCATGGTTCAATTATGACGTTGGGTTTAATATGTGTTGTGTGTTTTTGTCTGTCTAGCAGAAGACACGAAGAGTCTCTCCGAAAATCTGGACTAGATTTCAATAGTATGGATCGGAGATATAAGTTTCCCTCCATTTCCCTCTTTATCCAGGGGGGCGGTAAGAGCCCCTGACATATCTTCGAAATCCATCATCGTTGCTCGATGCAGTGATGTGATACGATTCCCATAGATACTAATGAATTAGTATACGAGTTTGATTCAATAATTAAGGGAGACAAAGAATTCAGTCGAGAATGAGTGGTTGAACGCAAAACACGGAGTGGATTATATCGTGCAGACGGGAGCCGAGAGCCCACGTGAACCAGGCCAGTTGGCACACCATAATTAAGAAGGGTGTTGAATTTAAAAGAAATGTAAACCACACGATCAAAATAACTCGAGGATATCAAACCAAGTCTCTAATAAGTTCTCCATATTAGTTATCACCTGTATATGTGCGGACACAGAGGCCTGTTATGGAAAAAAGACCTGACTCTTAGTGATTTTTTAAAAGTTGTACTGTAACTTTAAATCGGGATCGGAACGCCTACTTTCCCTGCTCTGCTCCGGGCATGTGGAAGGGATGGCCTGTGATTGGCCGAAGCCGAGCGTCGACCAGAGACACCGCAGCGCCTCATTGGTGAGAGAACATCCATCCTCCAGGACTCTCGCGGTACTGCTGCACGAAGATGGCGGCCGAACTGGTGGAAGCGATGGCAAGTAGAGCTGGGCTCGCCTGGGTGGGTGGGAGAGGGGCTCCGGGGCTGTCCAAGCAGACCCCGTAAAGGCATTAAGGCATATGGGTTCAGGATAAATGGGGCCAGGAGTTATTACTATGACAATTGTTGAATATTTGGTGTCTGAAAATACGAAGTAGCCTCAGCAGCTAGCCTGGTTAGCTAGCCCTGTACACTGGCTGGGCTAGCATCGAGCTGGCTATAGGGGAGAGACAGTCGAAATGAATGATGAGACCATAAAAACATTCGGTAGCTTGTGCCTAGCATGCTATCAGCTCGCTGTATGGCACCAGACACTTCGGATATAGCTGAATGGATATCGATAAACTACTCGATTAGTTTAATTAAGTGTGTGCACCTGTCAAGTCAATTATTACCATCCATCCGAATCTCACACCAGCCTTTAATATAACTTGCTAGCGTGTAGCAGAGGCTATGCTGGACATGTCTCATGGATGATCTCAGTAAAGTGGTTCTTTCTATTGTAGGACCGCTCATGTTGTTGTGCAAAGTGTCACCACCTCCCACCGCTTACTATTATTGTTCAGCACGCACTTCAAATATGCTTATGTCCCCAGTATCATACACGGGTCGTGTTTTGTGACTGACCATTGTATGTTTTGATTAAGACCCTGTATGTCCCAGAACAAGCTTTCATTTATGTCTGATTGCATTTGTGTCGAGGCAAAATCCCAACAATTGCTGTACTGTTAAACTTGGATGGACAAGCAGAACATGCTTGTCTTGCGTTTCAGTTTGCGATTTTATGTTTGGTTATGCTGATAGTGAATGAATGAAACGCAAAAAATCAATATGGTTAATCATTTGGCATGTATGTGTGTTTTATAGAGTTAGTGTTAGTATGCTATGTTTTTCTATTTTTGTACATAAAACAGTGCACTGAATGATGTTCTGCACATGACAATGAAGGTGGAAATGTGAATGGATGTTTAATATAAGAAAATCACTGTTGTGATCCTCATTCTCAATTCATTGCTTGCAATAAGCTACATGTTGCTCTAAGATCCCACAGATCACCCCTCCCCTCTTTTGATAAACAACCTAGTGACTAATTTGTTCCTCCGGCGCTCTGGTCTCCCCTTCCAGAACATGGTCAAAAGTTTCCGGGTCTCGGACCTGCAGACGCTGCTGGCCTCGATGGGCCGCAGCAAGAGCGGGCTGAAGCAGGACCTGGTTGGTCGGGCGCTCAGGCTGGTGCAGACCGAGTACAGTCCGGAGCTGCTGAAGAACGTCAGGCAGCTGTACGAGTCGCGCTTCCCCAAGACATCCGGCTGGCTGGCAGCGCGGCGTCCAGAGGGCCTCCCGGTCGCCTACTCCTCCTCACTCAGCTCCTCTCCTACAGCCACCTCTCAGGGCGCAGACTACCTCAATGGCATCTCCAAACCTATCGCCGCACCTGTGGCCGAGGTCAAGCCGGTGCCCCTGCCCTTCTACCAAAACTTGGAAACACTGCTGCCACCCACAGAACTGAGTAAGGGGTCCTTTTGAAACCAGACGGTGGCCTGCTGTCTTATGGATTCATCCTCCTGGTGGTTTACACTGGGGGATAGTGGGCGACTTCAGTCATCCAGCTGGTTTCAATGTCTTCTCCGGCCTTAGTTTCACCAGCCCTTTGCATAAGCTGTACCCTTCACCTCCATTAGGAGCAATGTCCTTTCAGACAGAGTTACGGACAAGTTAATAGACATCCTGGTGTATTAGCACCGTCTGTTTGTTTGTTAAATGTAAAATGTATGGTGTGGCCATGGGTTCAGTGAATGGCGGCTAACACCTCCAGGGCTGGCTCTGTGATGAATATCGTATAGATTATTGATGAAGCCACGAAACACAAAATGTTCTGCTCATATTTTTATTGTACTAATGAGAATGGCTTTGTTTTGACATCTTCCTTCTCTTCAGTTGCCCAGAACAACGAGAAGTTGCAGGATAGTCAGTGCATATTTGAATTAACACAGAGCCAAGCAGACCAGATCAGGAATGCCAGGTATGATAAATACGGTCTTAACAGTTTCCCTAAATTCTCTGCTATTCACTACATTTTTGTCACTGATGGTAACATATTAACCTTTTGATCTCTTCCACAGTGAGCTCCGTGCAGGAATAAAATCAATCCAAGTCGTGCTTAGGTAAGCCTTATTAAAAACATAAATAATAATAAATGCCACGCAAACTATTAAACAGATCCTCTCTCGTCGGTTAAGTAAGTTCTCGGTTACTCCGTTAGTATCCTCCGATTCCAACATGGAGTCTGGCAACCCAGTGCATGCTGGGACAGTTTCAGTTTGAACTGACTAATGGCTTACTACGTCAATAATAACAAGAGGTTTCCATTTCAACATCCTGAGCTTTCCAGTTGAATAGACAGGAATAGGGACAACAGGAAGCATCCATGGTGGGGTGTTTACAAGCAGTCTTCCTGTTTTGTGTTTTTTTTTTTTTGCATAGCAATATTTTGATGTTCAGTTACAAAGAGAAAGCATGTCTGTTGGGCAAAGTGTAATTGTAGCTGTCTTGGCAACCAAACATTTCTATGTCTCACTAACTCTTTCCTCCTCCTGCCTATTTTTCCTCATTTATTTATATTCTTCAGAATCTGCTACACAGACTCTATTGGTGTCCAGGAGGATCAATATCCACCTAATATCGCAGTCAAAGTCAACCAGTCCTACTGTCACGTACCAGTGAGTAATCTTCCCTCTGATATCTAGCCTCACTTTGAGTGTCTGATGTCTTGATAAAAGACATTTAAAAAGTAGCAGAATCTTTTAACTTTTAAGGGATTTGCCTCGATTTAAATTTTAGGTAATTTTTTATTATTATGTAGAACCATAATCTGAAGAATCGTAACTTAAGTTCTGCTGAGCGAGTGTTGTAGGATGGCTGTTGACAGGCTGGCGCGTTCTCCTGTGTGTCCAGGGCTATTACCCGTCAAACAAGCCTGGGGTGGAGCCACGACGGCCCTGCCGACCTGTTAACATCACCCCCTGGCTACACCTCTCCACAGTCAGCAACAGAGTCACCGTCACTTGGGGCAACTTTGGCAAGGTGAGCCTCTCTAACAGCACTATGTATGTACTCCATGTTGAACGACAACTTTTATCCGAGCTATGTGGCCTCGGGGCAGATTCTTCTCTCTGTAAGATGTACAGTGTTGAAAGACTAATCACGTGTTTTCTTTTCACTTGAACAGTGTTGTTTGTGTTTTGGATTTGTTGGAATGATCTTGTCCTAAATTTTCATTGGTTGAGTTAAGGAAGCTTCTCTCAGCTGGCTTCTCTAAGCCACACTGCAATACAGTACTTGGGCCTATCAGCATGTAAAAGAAGCTGGACTTGGATATACAAGCTGTGATATTCATCTACTCTGGTTTACAAAGCACATTAAGTAAATGTTCTACAAAATAAACACGCAACAAATTTTCTAACAAAGCAGCCACTTTATCATTTTACCTACAAGGGTTAACATCAGGCTATGAGGGGTAGAGCAGAAGGGCTATCACAAATTAGTCTTGAGTCTTTAGTCATCATATTTCCATTGTTTATGGAAACACAATTTGAACAGTCAACATATGAATCAGTGTTGTCACAGTTACCAGGGTTACACAGCTTTGGGTTTGATCCGAACCGTCCTCGATGTCTCCATCCTACAAAGGATAACACGGTCATCGTATCTTGGGCCAGGCCATGTTGATGATTTACCCCTCACCTCGTCTGAAACGCTGACATGGAGTCTTCTAGAACTGAGCTATGTCTCGCGCCCTTATTGTAAATTTTTTATTGTTTTTCTATCCTTGGAATAACTTGGATGAAATGTAACCAAATCTTCTTCCTGCAGTTCGCAAATACACATAGATGTTAAATAGGGCTGGGTAAAAGAATCGATTCATCAATGCACTGCAATTTATTTGTTCTCGATTCAATTTCGATAAAGATTTTTTTTAAATCGATTATTACCATTAAAATAGAATAAGCATACTCAGGCATTGTAATCTAGAAGCGAGTATGCCTAAATGTACATTGTACATGCCCTTTTACATTTGTCCATATTATTATTACTTTATGCAAAGTCAAAGTGTGTTTATTGTTGCATGTACCAAATTGCTTCAGCACAGCAAAATTCTTACGACTTGGCAAGCATCATTCATCTACGCAGTAGACGTCATACATATAACAAAAATAACATAAAACTCTATAACACTATGACAATAAACCATATAAAATGTAACATTAACATACAACAATTAGAGTACAGTAGAAGGGCTAGCAGCAAGTTTAGCTCAGGAACAATACTATACAATGGTGCATTCCCTTTTTGCTAGTTAAAGCACAATTAAATGGTTGATTCATTTTAAAATGGTTCATTCTAAATAATATTTAGGTATTTTTGTCATCTGCATGTATTATTGAATCGATATCGAAGCAATTGGATCAATATCAAATCAAGACCTAAAGAATCGAATTGAATTGTGAGGTACCTGGCCATACCCAGCCCTAATGTTAAATATATAAATGTATTTTAATTTATTTGGGCTCCACACTATTGCCACCACAAGGGGATAAGTTCCACCCAGGTCTCATGGTTCTCCCCCCCCCCCCCCAGCGTTACTCGGTGGCGGTGTACCTGGTCAGGGTGTTCACCTCAGCAGACCTCTTCAGCCAGCTGAAGCTCTGTTCTGTGGAGAGCGCCGAGCGATGTCGGGAGCGCAGTAAGTCTACCTCACCTCCGGTCTTCTCAGTTTATTGGTCATTAAGAATATTTCCCAGCGTCATTGTTTTTATGGGTACTTAAAACGTTGTCTAGTTCTGTTCCCACCAGTGGCAGAACGTAGTGTACATGCAGGGAACTCATGGATGCTTGCTTGGTGTGTCAGGAAGTCCCTGGACTTTGGGGACGATAGGCATGAATGAAGACTTTTGAAAAATGTTTTTCCTAAAACTAGTTCTCAAGGCATAGTGTTCTGCTAGTTTCCAATCAGTTCCATTTTCCCACTGGTTCAAAACGTGAATTCAATATGTCGAAACTGCTCTGGCCCACTTTACTTACCACTCGCAAAAAATATCGAGGAAGTGAAATGTTTATAGTTGTTGAACCATGAATAGTTGAGGTTTGACCCATTTTACAATATTTCATCGGTTGACCCCGTCTAGTCCAAGACAAACTACGGTACGACCCAGAGAGCGAGATTGCGACCACGGGACTACGGGTTTCTCTCATCTGTCCAGTAAGTACTTTCTCTGTTTGTTTCTCTTAAAGGGTCAAATATTTGACCCAAGTCAAGTGCAGTTTATTTTGTACAGCCCATTTCATCCACAAAACGGCCACTCGGTGTGCTTAAGAAAAGACACAAATAAAATTGATAGATGAAAGCATGAAAGGAAGTGCAAAACTGTAGCTATGTAAAACACATTGGATATAAAAGCATGTGTAGACAAATGTACATTTTGTAAACGGATTAAAGAGCACAGAACATAAAAACACGAGTGAGAAAATGAGAACGGAGTGACCTCATTCCTCTGCACCACTCCTCTGCACCTCATGACCTTGAACGGGTCTACACACACTTCAGCCAACTCAGTTCAACTGGTATTCAATGTTTAGTCCTTAAGCTCACGCGTCAAAAGCCAAGATGCACGCCATTAAAGGAGCAGGTAGGAGTTCTCTTGATCTTGCCCAACGAGGCCTACAGGTCCTGCAGGCATTGGCGTTTCAACCAAAACATTTTGGCTGGAAATATCAGGAAACGGTATTAAATATCTTATCCCGATTATAGTAACAAAAATGTTCACGGTTATCAGATCTATTGCAGCATTGTTAAAATGTCCTGACCACAAATTAGCAGCATTACGTGTTTCCCTCAGCAATCTTATAATATAATGGAATATATACTAGACTACTCCTCTTAGAAGGCTACAGATTCTCTTGAGTGCTGTTTCTACTTTACAGATGTTTTTTTTGACTCGATTGCATTGACCTGTGTCATTGATTGTTGCTGGACAGTATTATCTCTTTTATTTTCCAAATGAAGTTAACAAACACGTTTTTAACTTGCGTTAATTTTAACTTGGTTCATCTTGAAACGGGTGGCTGCTTCATCCCTAGTGGGGTCCACACCCTTTATCCCCTTGCGGTACCAACCGTTCTCTCTCTCTGCGTCCGTCCGTCCCTCCCCCAGCTGGTGAAGATGAGGCTAGGCGTTCCGTGCCGGGTGCTGACCTGCGCCCACCTCCAGTGCTTCGACGCCGTCTTCTTCCTGCAGATGAACGAGAAGAAGCCAACATGGACCTGCCCCGTCTGTGACAAGCCCGCCCCCTTCGAGCTGCTCACCATCGACGGGTAAGGAGGCCGGACAGGCCCAGACCTGAGGCTCAGACCTTAGGCTAAATCCTGAGGCCCGGACCTTAGGCTCGGACCTGAGGCCCAGACCTTAGGCTCAGACCTGAGGCCCAGACCTTAGGCTCAGACCTGAGGCCCAGACCTTAGGCTCAGACCTGAGGCCCAGACCTGAGGCCCAGACCTGAGGCCCAGACCTTAGGCCCAGACTTGAGGCCCAGCTTCGAGGCTCAGACCTGAGCAGCAACTTTTACTCTTTTCGCTTTCTTTTTTTTCTTCTCACGCACGTTCTGTTAAGGTGATTCCTGAATGAGTTTTTGCTAAATAGGTCCGGGTGATTTAGAGCCACTCGATGTACAAACTGGTGTAACGTGTTGCAACGCAAACCAGTTAGGACATGCACTGCTTTACAGCTTTTAGATAATTTTAAGGTTTTAAGGTCGCCCTTGACAAGCAATTATTTGGAAATGGTTGGCTCAGGGGGTTGTACAACTGTATTTCATCGAGCAGTCTAACTTGGTGTGTTAAGCATCTTCTTGATCCTGATGCTCTGTAGGTATATCCCATGCTGTATACGTTTTGTCTGATTTGATCACTATTCTTTTGTGTAATAGTAGTTGCTGATCATAGGCTCTCATTTCAGTTCTGACTTGTTTTGGAAAGCTTCAGCTTCAGTCCCAATAACCAAAGCAGTGTCATGTAAAATAGGGGGAAAATCAGACGAAGATCAAAAATCAATCAAACGGAGTGGCCGGTGCAGTCCTTGTTGAAGGTCGTGTCATCCCTTCTGTTTCAGGTTGCTGTCCGAGATCCTGAAGGAGACACATGAAGACATTGAGGAAATAGAGTACCTCACCGACGGCTCCTGGAGACCAATCAGAGACGAGAAGGAGAGGGACCGAGAGCGAGAACGCAGCGACACACCGGACTACCCCGTGGTGGATATCTGTGAGTCTGGTCTCTCTTTAGTCTGGTCTCTCGTTAGTCTGGTCTCTCGTTAGTCTGGTCTCTCGTTAGTCTGGTCTCTCGTTAGTCTGGTCTCTCGTTAGTCTGGTCTCTCGTTAGTCTGGTCTCTCGTTAGTCTGGTCTCTCTTTAGCCTGGTCTCTCGTTAGTCTGGTCTCTCGTTAGTCTGGTCTCTCGTTAGTCTGGTCTCTCGTTAGTCTGCTCTCTCGTTAGAGGATCGCACTTTGTCTGTCTCCTCAGGATCAGGTCATTACAGCATCAATATGGTGCAGCATAATTCAGTCAGATATAATGAGGGCTATACTTTGAAACCCGGCAGAACTGTGTAAACAAGAGTTGACAAAGGACCAAATCAAGCTTCTTTTCATTCAAACTTCTGGTCCATTTAAGTTTGTTTAGCATTATACTTCAACCTATGGACGCGCTCAAGACTTTACCTCTGCTGGCACTGCTGCCTGTCACTTTTTAACTTTATGGCATCTTATCGGTGGGATAAGATTCCCACCCCTAGTGGGGCTAGTGGGTTGAACCACCCAGAAAAGGTTAGTTTATCAGACCTGGTCAAACCGGGTCCCAGCCAGTGCCTCCCACCAGAGCCCTTGCATATAAACCCGGGCTCCTCCCACAGCACTCGCCGCCCCAGACTGACGCCGTTGTTCTGTTGTTGCGTTGTTGGGCCTAGGCGCGCCGGAGGCCAACGGCCACTCCCCGGCCCACAGCAGCACCAGCCTGACGGGGAAGTCCACCAACGGGTCGGTGGGGACGGCGGCGGCGGCGCCCGGGGGCGGGGCCGTGGTGGACCTGACTCTGGACTCCTCCTCTGAAGAGGAGGAAGGGGGCGTGGCTGCGGGGGACAGCGAGGACACTGAGGACAGCACCGACAGCCCCGCCCCCAAACGCGGCCGATACAACTACGACAAGGACCTGGTCACGGCCTACTGACGGGCGGAGCGCGACGGCCCTCCTCCCCCTCCATAGACTGATGTGCAGAGTAAGGGGGGTGGGAGGGGGGGGGTGGGGACACGTTGGTGGGGTGGGGTGGGGTATACAGTAGTCTCCTAGATCCATTCCCTCATGCCCAAACGTCAGAGCCTCTTGCGTATTCCCCGACAAAACACAAACTCGCCGACGGTCCGGTCGACCTCCAGTCTAGAGCGGAGAGCCACCCACTGCGCTGGATTCAACGGCTCTCCTGGCCTCATCCTGGCGGTAACCTCCTCCTCCTCCGCCCTCGTCCTTCGCCGTGACCACCGTCTCCCCTTAAGACTCACCGGGTAGAGTAACCCCAGCCACAGCCTCTCCCTCCTCTCTCTCTCCAAACCCGATTGGTCCTCCCTGCCCGCCTCCCCTACCACCACCCGTCCTCCTGCTCCTCCTCCTCCTCCTCCTCCACTACTTTGTATTCGACTTGGACTTACGGGCTCTTTTAGCCGTGTGTGTTTTCAACGTCTGCGTCTCTGCTTTTTCACATTTATGACAAACGGGCAAGTGGAAGAGAGTACACCAGGGAGCCTGGGGGCGGGGCTTAACCACTCGACGGCGGCTCCGGAGGCCCTGAGCGTCCAGGGTTCGCGAGACTGAGGGGGGGGGGGGGGGGGGGGCGGGCGGTTTGAGGCCAGGCTAACCCTCTCTCCCAAGCGCGGTGTTCGGGTGTGTGTGTAGTGTTGGCAGCGGATTCAATTCTTGAGAGGTTTTTTTTTCCGGAACCTGTCCCTTTTTAATAACATGGGCACAAGAAAAAACCTCCCCCCCCCCCCTTCCGTGTGACGCTTTCCATAGTTCCATTGTCCGTAGATTCAGAGCACCTACCTCAGTCATTAAGAACTTAGCAGACTGACCATAGACTAGCTTAGAAGCAAGAGTACAGAGGAGACGACGGGTGAAGCCAATTTAACACTGGAGATCTTTTATTTTGTTTATTTAATTCTCTTGATGTCCCATTCAGCTTTTTCCCACAGCGGCGACCACTGCTGTAAAGGTTAAGTTGGTCAGGCTCATGGCCAGACGGCCACGGCAGGTTTGAGTTTCAAGGGTTTGCGAGTAGGGTCGAAACAGCAGAACGTCGGTTGGGATTTTCGTAGTTGGCTACTTGGCTAAGCTACTTGGTCAAGCGACTTGGCTAAGCTACTGTCCACAAAACTTGAGCGACGGTGGAGCCAAAGCAGGTATGTTTCGTTGCGTGTGGATGGACATTTAAATGGACCGAGTTAGAGTTTTTGGTGCCTTTTTCGTTGAGTCTTTGAATGGAGGTTGAAGTTTGTGAGGTGGAGTGGAGGCTACCGTTTTGAGGCTGGTGGAGCTGGCCAGTAGATTGCGCTGGACTCTGGAAAATTTGCTTTACCTGTGCTTTCTCTATTTGAGTTCATTTTAGTTTTATATAATGGCGAGCTCCAAAGGCGACGGTGGCTGCGGAGAAGTATTTACAAGTGCTGGCACCCTTTCAAATTTTCTGATTTCGTTCAAAAGTATTGTATTTATTTAATTTCTTCACCATTTAACTTTTGAGATCCATTGCGGTTCGAGTAATTGTACATACTCATCAACGGCAGAAATAACCACCAGCAACAGCAGCATCCATCAGAGCCGAAGAAATCCGTACACTGCTGATGCGACGATGTGAGTGTGAATCGGGGGAAACGGATTCGAGCAGGAGCCAGGCTAACCGTCGTCCTCCCCCCTCGACAGTGAACCCTCGTGAGAATAGTTCTTCTCGTTCTCCTAGCCCGCTCATGGCTGCGTAATGCTTCACAGGTCGCTGGTGTTTGTTCAGAAAACACCGCAAGTTCTCCACGCAGCGCTACCACTGCACTTTGACTCCAGACACTCGGACAGACGAGACAAGTGCGTGGCGCACCACTCCCCTGCTCAGAAGTCTTTATTTTTTACCCCTCTTCCCGCATTGGGCCTCTGTTACACTTGCATCAACGTGGTCCGTGCCATTAACGGCAAGTGAAGTCAAGCCAGTCTTCCATTTCTCTTGTTTCTTGGTTTGACTCGGATTAGAAATCACTGCAGCACTGATGATAGTGATATTATTTGTTAAGCCCCACACACACGCACACGCTCGCTGACCCCTTTGGCTGCACTACACCTGTCCCTCAAAGGCTTATCCGATGTAAACAGGTGGACAACACAAGGGTTAAAACTTAAATCTCGCCATACCCAGCTGGTTCTGCTTTTTATTTTAAATTAGGTATAGAATACCATTGGATTGAAATGGTCCTGTAAACCTTTTGTTTTCTCATGGTTGAAGGTAAGATGTGGAGTGGATTGCTTCTGAGCCGGGGTCATCTGCAGATTGTCACTGACGGAGAGTGGTGTGGTAGGGCAGAAGAATCAGGTCTTTTGTTTTCATAAAATCTGTTCTTATTATACAAAATGCATAACGTAGCATGGGCAAAGGCTTACAATCCATGATGTTAATGTTCTTTTCAGTTTGTCTTTTTATATGTTCATATTAAGACGAAATCTAAATAATATTTTATTAAGCTTGGAATCGCCTCCAGTTGTTCCGAAAGACAAACGGTAATTAAAGAGGATGTCGTTGGTACCAGTGTTGGAGTCGAGCCACTAGGTCTCTGAGGAGCGATTGTGCTCACAGTGTAGATTGTTTATATCCTGTACCAAATGCTTGGATCTTAGGGACGCGTGTGTCTTGATGAAGGGGGAAAAAACTGTACAATTTGAAATGATCGTATTCTAACACCTGTTATTGACGCGTGGAATTAATTAAAAACAATTTTTAAAAACTTGACCTTCCATGCGGTTATTTTTCCACATTACATCCAAGGAGACTATTGTTGTGTAATGTATACTATGCCCCAGTAGGGGTCCCCAATTCACCAGGCCCGTCGAAAAGTAGGTAAATGGCGCCAACAACTTGCTATGCACTTTGACTGAACATGCTCAAATGTACGAGATTAAATCATGACCCGGTGCATGATGCGAGGTTAAGAAAACTCACGGCTTCGATCATGACGTTATTTGGCAGAATATAGGTGAATGTCAACCCATACTTGGTGGTAGCCTAACTTGTTCGCTCTGTATTTCTCTATAATATGCCTATGGGAAAGCATTATCAATCGTGATAATTCAGTTTTGCATATACAATTGCACATAAAATGCACTGCATTCCGTGAAATAAATTGTGCAATGGGCAACTAATATAATTTAATTGGAAAAGTGCTTGTACCATAGCATGTATTCAATGTGCATGCAAGATCTACATGTTGGGATGATCTTCTATAGAAAGCGGGTTCATTGTCGTGCTGGACATGTGGAATCCAGCATTCGAATGCCTGACAATCTCCAGTAAATTTGAGATCGATAACAGTCGCTACAGTCTAGCAGGCTGGCTGTCTCGATAATACAATTGCGCCTAGGTGAATCTCCCAATACATTTATATTAATGTTAGAGTTTCTACAAGCTATAGGACCAACAAGACGCGTTAATCGTGTGATCGACCTGCTGTCAGTCAGTCATGCCAGTCCAGTCTCGCGTGAAGCATTCTCCGAGTTTGATGCTGCAGCTGCTGTTTTCCTGAAGCACCGCACACCAGACCTCTCTTCTCTCAACCCCAGAGCCGCACCACGGAGCCGGAGGGACTCCTCGCTGTACGTTGGTGTGATCCGACGGCCGGCTGGAGGGGTTAGCTGCCCGTCATCTCGGCGGCCTCTGGTTCGTGTCCGCCCGGCGGGCAGCGCTGTTACTACCGCGCTACTGAGCGGAGGAGGAGGAGAAGGAAGAGGAGAAGGAAGAGGAGGTTTTCCTGTAGCTCGGCGTTAGCTAGTAGTAGCTAGGAGGCTAGTGATCGGTGGCTGCAGGGATATAGTTTAGATGAGCAGTAGTGTCTAAGGTGTCTCCTTCAAATTCCAACGTAGCACCGAAAAGCGACCTGACATGCGACACAACGTCCGATCTGATTTACCGGAATAGCGGACTTGACATGCGCCGTAAAGTAAACTAGTGTAGCTAACTGGAGCTGATTTACTAGCCGGGTTCTCGTATTTGCTCTTTTCCTTCCTGTATAGTTTTTGGTCAACGCTATAACTAATTAGACCCAGATAGTTAGAGAGTATATAAGTGTTTGGACTGAGTCTTGCTCTTATTGAAATGGCTCCCAAGAGAAGACCGGTTCCCCTGAACATTACGCCCATCGGAGAGGGACAGGCCATCTCCACGACCATCGATGCTGCATCCGAGTGAGTACAGTATAGTAAAGTGGTAGAGTATATGATCAAACATTGTTTGTTTGTATGTGGAATGATGGGGAAGTAATCAGAAATCCTAAAGCTGTAGTTATAATTGACCAAACCCACTGTAACACACACCAAGGTTTACACAAGACCAGTGCAAGTCAGGCGTGAGAGTGGCTCTATGTTGCTGCTGGGTGTAATGTGTTGTTTCCCATGTGTCTTATAGGGCAAACTTTGAAGCCCTGCAGAAGAAACTGGGCGAGTTGGACCTGGATGAACAGCAGAGGAAACGTCTGGAGGCCTTCCTGACGCAGAAGGCTCAGGTTGGAGAGCTGAAAGATGATGACTTTCACCCTATCTGTGAGCTGGGTGCAGGAAATGGAGGAGTGGTAAACAAAGTCCGCCACAGGCCCTCGAGTTTGGTCATGGCTCGGAAGGTAAGGTGCTTTTGAGGTTAATTATTAAAACTGTCTGCTACTGAAAAAAAAAACATTAAGAGATTTGTTTGTCAATTTTTTGTGTTTTTACCGTCATATCTTGTTGAGTCTTGGTGTGGTTCCAATCGTGTTTTTCGTTTGTGCTCAAGCTCCACAAATGTGTTGAGTCTTTGAGAAAAAGGTAACCTGTTATATATTTGATCTTTGCCACAGTTAATCCACCTGGAGATCAAACCTGCCATCAGGAACCAGATCATCCGAGAGCTGCAGGTGCTTCACGAGTGTAACTCCCCGTACATCGTGGGCTTCTACGGGGCCTTCTACAGCGATGGAGAGATAAGTATCTGCATGGAGCATATGGTGAGTCGCGTCGTGGATCGGCACACATTTCGAAACTTCAATCTACTTCTTTGGGGTCGACCCCCTTCTTTGGGGTCGGCTTAGCTCAGGAGGTAGAGCAGTCTTCTTGTAACCGAAAGGTTGCTACTTGCTAGTAGATCCCTAGTTCCTGCTAGCTGAGTGTTGTTGTGTCCCTGAGCCAGACACTTAGCCCAATCCCATCTCTACCCCTTACCCTTACCCCTCCTACTTGTTTTGAAGGGGCAAGAGGGAGGGGTAAGGGGTAGAAATGGGATTGGGCCTTAACCCTAACTGCTCCTGACGAGCTGGCTGTCGCCTTGCATGGTTGACTCTGCCGTCGGTTTGTCAATGTGTGTATCAACCGATGTAAGTCGCTTTGGATAAAAGCGTCTGCTAAATGTAAATGTAAATGTAAATGTAAATGCTCTGTTTGGTTGACCGAGCCACAAGCTCAGAGCCGCTGTCCTTTTGGCGTGTTCTTTTTTTCTTGGAATGGAAACCCTCCGTTTGTTAACCTCTCTGTGGGTCTGTAGGACGGCGGATCCTTAGACCAGGTGCTGAAGGAAGCCAGGAGGATTCCTGAAGATATCCTGGGCAAAGTCAGCATAGCTGTGGGTACCTTTTTTGTTTATGTCTGTGTCTTGAGCAATGGTGATTACCGACGAGTAGATGTTATCGTAACAAAGTGCTATTTCGGACAAAAGGTTTTGGGCAAACCCAAAAACTAGATTTTTTGTACTGTGTCATACCTGGCATTGTCATGTTACTCATTTTGACCGTCAGTTCAATCGTTTAGATCAAATATTTATATATAGGCTAAGGCATTGTATAAATTAGTTCTGATGCATTAGTTTCATTTATATTGTTGTATGCATACTGTATTTTGAACACCATGAATCACACAATCTTTGCATATTTGTACTCTTTCCAAGAAGTGCAAAACACCTTGGGGAAATATTTGTTCAGATGTCTCAAATGAAGAGACTTGTAGTGAACAGAATCCCTTCCTTTCTTCCAGGTATTGAGAGGGCTGGCCTATCTGAGGGAGAAGCACCAGATCATGCACAGAGGTACAGCCTAAAACCCTACAGGATAGCACCTAGCATCAGGCATTATCTTAGCATTATCTCTGCACTTGGAGGATATGGGAAATGCTTTCCTTGGGCACCTACCATGTTTGTTTCATTTTATTAATGTGCACTTCCTGAGTCTCTCTCCGTTTAAAATTTAGCAGGTATTTCTGTTATACATTAATGGATTTTTGAATGGTTAAACAGTTGGTGGAAAACTGTATATATGTGGTAACGGTTTACCCACTAGAACCTTGGATGTGTCCTAATTGTGCCTTCATCCAGCAGTGGTGGTGATCATTTGCACATAGTAAATTAATCATAGGCCAACAAAAAGCACCTG
Source organism: Gadus morhua (assembly GCF_902167405.1). Lineage (NCBI taxonomy): Eukaryota > Metazoa > Chordata > Actinopteri > Gadiformes > Gadidae > Gadus > Gadus morhua. The sequence goes on along the minus strand of NC_044059.1, from coordinate 27,863,413 downwards.
GTGTAGCACTTGATATAATTAAACCAACGTAATTAAATCTTCTGATCTAATTAAAGTGTTTTAGCTGAGTGGAAAAACAAACAATGAAAGGCTCTGCTTAGTCACGTCCACATATTTGATTTTTATAAGAATCTCGATTTTTACTGATTTCCGATTTTTACACGACTGTAGTCGTGTCTAAACGGTGATGATATATCAAGTCAACAATGTCTAGTTTTAAGTGTTCATTTTTGCGACAACCAGGTGGTAAGAAGGGAATCTACGCTACTAACCCTATGGCATCAGATATCACACATATTACACATTTGTGAAGATATTCTAAAAAAAATTTAACTTTTTTTCTCTCAACCATTTCCTGCCTTCTTTGCTCATTCTACTTCCTGCTCCTCTTGAGCGGTTGAGTTGGTTGTCAAGACTCGCACAGCCAAGAAGGTAGAAACAGGAACTGTTTTGGGGCACCCTCTTTAAATAAACACAAGGATGTGTTTGACAAAACATTTAGACACAAGGATACTTACACCAACGCAATCTGCGTATCTGTCAGAAGTGGTTATGGTGAACGAGAAGAGCAGACTTCCTTTCTGCCGAGTCAGGATGAGTTGGTTCTAGAATGACTCGTAAGTCCCCAATGTTGAGCAATGTGTGTTTGTGTGTGTTTATGAACACTAGTTATGTCTAGTTGGGAAACCGTTCATTTCTTGTAGGACTGATGCAGCACCTTGCATCAGCTAACGTGTGTGTGTGTGTGTGTGTGTGTGTGTGTGTGTGTGTGTGTGTGTGTGTGTGTGTGTGTGTGTGTGTGTGTGTGTGTGTGTGTGTGTGTGTGTGTGTGTGTGTGTGTGTGTGTGTGTGTGTGTCTCCGCGCAAGCCTACTACTTAAAGCTAATGCCTGTTATTTCTCCCCTCTGCATATGATCTGCATGAGTGTCACTGTCCCGAAAAACAGTTTAAATCATCAAGCAGCAGCCCCCCCAAACCCATCCCACTGTATGACCGTAGCGGTCTTAAGAATTTAACTGATGTGTGACTTGGACTGATGTGTGGCTCGACTGGAAACGCATTCGACTTTCTTATAAGGCCTTTATGTCCGGGACATTAAATGGCCTGAGCATTAGTAAGTCAAGGCTTGAACAGTCTGACCAAAGTAAGGACAGTAAGGTGGTGAGGGGGGGGGGGGGGGGGGGGGCTGTGAGTGACCTCAGCCAGGTGTCAATAGTAGACTGTTGGTGCCGCCCGGGTACGGTGATGCCGCGTCGCCACGGTTGCGTAACGTACGTTTTAAGGAAGCGGTCCTTACTGTATAACGTGTTTTGGTTGCCGGGCGATGGGCACGGTTCGAAGCGGTATTTTTAGAAACTGCTTCGAAGAACTGGATGCTGTAAAAGGGGGGGCAACGCCGGAGTCAGCACTAGGGCTCTCTCTCTTCCACTCGCTCCTTCGTGCCCGTGTGCGCTCCTCTCTCCAGGTGGGTCAAGCATAAACACACTCTCGGGGTTCTGTCTCCAGGGCTCCTCCCTGTGTCTCCTTCGTTCTGGTTCCAACCACCGCGTTCGTCCCCGGAAGTCGTCCGGCCTCTCGCAGGTGCTTCACTGGGGGTTTTAAAGATTCATTTTTAGCATTTTTTATGCTTTGTTATAAAGTGAAAATAGACCGGAACGTATGGGAGATGGTAGGGGAAGACATGCAGCATGGGACCACGGGCAGGAATGGAACTCGGGTCGCCGTGGTCAGGACTGGGCCTTAATGGTACGCGCCCCTTCACTGGGGTTTTGTGTTTCGGTTTCCCCCCCCCCACATTCATATACGTCTGCCCGTGGTCAGCGTGGCCCTGAGAGGAGGAAGCTACGGCCGACACGCCTCTCGCCGGCGTAGCTCGTAGCTTTAGCTGTGTTATTTCAGGTCTCCGTGAGGGGGAGAAAAAAAAAAAAACGAGTGGTCTCTGAGCCAGGGCAGTAATTACAGCCTCTTAGATATGATTATATGGCAGCCACGCCCGACCTACCCCTCCCTACGTCTGGCCCCGCTCTTTCATGCTACTTCTCTCTCCCAGTCCCTCCACGTCGCGTGTGTGTGTGTGTGTGTGTGTGTTGGGGAGGGTCACACACACACAGACCACAGCGGAGAGGGACTGCAGAGTCGCTGGCCCTACCCCATTATTTTCCAGGATGTTTTGCTCCAGTCAGGAGTGGGAATGCGGTGCGACGTCTCCTGTTTGTCACCGAGCCGGCCCGGGGATGCTGTCCCGGCTATATTTGGTGTGTGCCAGAGGAGGGGTTCACGGATCCCGGTCTAAATATTTATGTCAACAAGGATTGTTTTTCGTCGCGAGAGGCAGCCAGACACGGACACGACCGGGCTATTGTTGGACGCTCCGGTGGTGCATGTGCACCTCATCCTGACACCCCAAACTAATCCCCTCGCGGGATCGTTCTCACTTGCTTTCAAATAAACTGGAACCCGTCTCCTACGGTGTGTGTGTGTATGTGTGTGTGTGTGTGCACGTGCGTGTGCGCGTGTGGAAACGCACCTCATGCGTGTCTGTACGTCTGTCCTCCCTGTGCAGACGTCAAGCCCTCCAACATCCTGGTGAACTGTCGCGGGGAGATCAAGCTCTGTGACTTTGGCGTGAGCGGCCAGCTCATAGACTCCATGGCCAACTCCTTCGTTGGAACGCGCTCCTACATGTCGGTGAGTCAGCCCGCCGCCCCCGCCCCCTCCCCCTCCCCTGGCCCCGGCCCCGGCCCCCCCTCGGCCCTGCCATGTTTTCTCGGCTCCTCTGCCATCTTCCCGGCTCGCCCTGGCCCCTCCCCTCATTGTCCGTACTCCCACGTGGCCTCCGCCAAGGCCGTAGGTTAGGCCCGCACTCGGAAATAACCGCACCAAAGATTGATGTTGGCGTTTGGTTCTCGCCTTCTCTCTCCTATTCACACAAACGCCTGGATGGTTCAGGTCCCCTGTCCATTTCCACCGTGCCCTCCCTCCTTTCTCTCTCTCACCCACCCCCCCCCCCCCCCCTCTCCCCCTCCCCCCCTCCCCCTCTTCTCTTCCTCATCCTCCTCTTCCTCCTGTTCCCCATCCAGAGCCAAGTCGGTCTGTAGCCAAGACGGCCCCTTCGCCGTCCGTTTGCCCTCTCTCCCCGCTCCCCCCCCCCCCCTGCATTCTCCTAACACGGGGCGGGGGGAGGGGCGCCTCCCTCCCCTCCCCCCTCTCCCCCCCCCCCCCCCGCCCGGGCCCCTGGCAGCGGCCCCGCCCCCCCGCCCCTCGCTGACGTACGCTCTGTGCCCCTCGACAGCCGGAGAGACTGCAGGGCACCCACTACTCGGTGCAGTCGGACGTGTGGAGCATGGGCCTGTCCCTGGTGGAGCTGGCCGTGGGCCGCTACCCCATCCCTCCGCCCGACGCCAAGGAGCTGGAGGCCGTGTTCGGGCGGCCCATACCGGACGGCGCCGAGGGAGAGCCGCACGCCAACACCCAGAGGCCCCGGCCGCCGGGACGTCCCGTCAGCGGTAAGGCGCGGCCCGCGGGCGATACGCGTTTTAGGCGCGCGAGGTCGTCGGGCGTATTGGCCGGGCCAGAGGGCCGTCGATTCAGACGTTTGTGAGGCTGTGGGCGCCTGATGCGATATGATACGACTTTATTAATCCCCCGTAGGAGAAATTAGTTTGTTACAATAGCCCCAGCAGCAAGCGGAAAAAACACAGGATAAGAATAAAATAAAATACAATAAGAATAAGTACGGATACACACTGAAGTAGGCGCTACGGGTAAATGCTACGCTGATGAGCAGGTGTCCCGGGCGGGTGCCTGCTGTGTTTTAACCGCGCTGCTTGTGCCCGGATCACAGGACACGGGATGGACAGCCGGCCCGCCATGGCCATCTTCGAGCTCCTGGACTACATCGTGAACGAGGTCAGAGCGGGCGGGACGTGACCACGACACCTTCGTATCGTCTCGGCTCTGAACGCTGTTTATACTGCCTCCTGATCTTTGGAACGGGAACTGAACCTCTCTTCTTCTGCTCCTCTCCTGCAGCCTCCCCCCAAGCTGCCAAACGTCTTCACCGCCGACTTCCAGGAGTTCGTCACTAAGTGGTGAGCAGGGGGGGGTTCGCGCTCTTCATCGATCTGCTGCTACAGCGGCCGAGAGGCTGAGGAAAGATTACCTAAAAAATCACAATATCGCACGGCCTTTCATCTACCTTTTAGTTTGGATGATATTTGTGTGTTGGTTTATTTAGTCGGTAAAACTATTTATAATTTTTTTAAACCAATGTTCAAAAATGCTTGAAAAAGAGAAAGCACAGATATATGCATACGTCATCAAATACTGCATAGAAAACAACATGGTTAAAGAATAACGTAATTTGGGGATATGATTTTTAATCTCAAAGTATTGCGCAGAGGCTTTGCCTTCATTCATAAATTACAGAAATAAGAAGGAAAGGTTTGATATTGTTGTTTTCATATTTCTTTACTGAGCAAGGCATCATTTAGTGTCTGGGCACAAAAAGCTTTGAGACAGCCATGTTTAGACAGAAGGTTGTTTTGGAGAAGTATTCGAACCACACCAAAGACGACTCGCCCAATCACACGCTTCTGTCTCCCGCAGTTTGATCAAGAACCCAGCCGAGAGAGCCGACCTGAAGATGCTGAAGGTACGAAACCCAAACACGCATGAAACAACGTTCAAATGTCATGAGTCATTAGGTCTGTTGATGCCATGGATGGATCCCTTGAAAATCCCAGTTTCATTCCGTACAGGTAATAGAACTGTCTAAAGATTTTCTTATTTTCCCGGGGCTCGCCAGCTCAGGAGGCCGAGCGGGTTGGCTGCTAACCGGACGTTCGATCCCAAGCAACCCCTAGCTAGAGTGTCGAGGTGCCAGAGAGCAAGGCACCTCAGCCTAACTGCTCCCGACGAGCTGGTTTGTCGCCTTGCACGGCTGACTCGGCCGTCGGCATGGAAATGGGTGCATGTTAGGCAATAATGTAAACCCCCCCCCCCCCCCCCCCTCTCTCTCTGTCTGCCCAGAACCACACCTTCATCAAGAGAGCGGAGGTGGAGGAGGTGGATTTCGCCGGCTGGTTATGCAGAACCATGGGGCTGAACCAACCAAGCACCCCCACCCGCGCCACCGACTGAACCACACACACACACACACACACACACACACACACACACACACACACACACACACACACACACACACACACACACACACACACACACACACACACACACTGCCCAGCGAATACTGTCGCCCCCTCTAGCTCTCAGCTGGTGATTGGTTTCTGTTTGCTCCGCCTCCCCCCTTCATTGACTCCTCCTCTGACAGCAGCGACAGGGGGGGGGGGGGGGGGGGGTGGTATGTACCGTAAACAAAGATGGCAGCCTTGGCCGGGTCGTGCCAAAGCAGCCCCCCTGTCCTCTTGTCCCCCCCCAAACCGCCATGTTGTTATTAGTGTTATCGCGCGTCACCACGTTTTGTATTATTGTATTTTCCGCGTTAAGCTCTTTTTGTTGGCGGAGGTTTGATGGCTGCACTTAAACGGTCGTTTAACGGCGGGTTTGTGGCCCAGAGGAAACTGCCCCAAAAACATGTACACTCCTCTACGTGTGAAGTACAATTATGGCTTTTAATGTAAAGGTAAATAGTTGTTTTTTGATGGTCCGTTTTCTTTTTCTATTTCATGGATCTGTATTTGTCTGAGGCATCGCCGAGCCTGGGGGAGAGGCGAGTGGAACGGCCGGCAAGTTGACATTTGAATGAGTGGCGTCCTAGGGTAGGAGTCAGTACCGCTGTCTCTTCTGGGCTCGGTGTTGGTTTGGATGGGAGGTTGGTAAACGAGGGTCGTTAGAAATCATGACGTCCCCGACCAAAGAGAACGCTCGCGACCACAAGAGTTCATGACGCCAGCCTCGACCCCCTTTTATTTGTCCTATTTTTGCTTTGATACGTATTCACACGGTGTCACCCTCCTGCTTTGATTGTAGACGCGTTAAAAGTCCCAGTGGGTTGGCGGGGGTCAGTCACTCATGGGATGACGGCACTGGTTCCCACTACACGATCTCACGCAGCACGCTTGGGGGCCGTGTGGCGCCGACGTCTCTCTGACTCCAGCGAGCGCACCGCGGTCGACGAGATACTCGACGGCCGATATAGCATGGCTTATTATCTTTCTTATACCGTCTGTGTGTGTTTGAGTTCCTTAAGTCATGGTGGTGCAAGAGGTGCTTCAGTTATTACTATTTTTTAATCAAATGCTTGAATTTGGACTATCAATGGGTATGCAATCCTGTTTTGTCAGTGTGTGCGTGGATAATCTCCCCCGGGACCCTGGGTTTACACGTCTGTGCTTTTTTTTTTTTCCTCTTTCCTTTTCATAAGTGTTGCAATTTAACGCGCAAAATTGCTGTACAATTCCAAAGCGAGATCAAGTTGGCTTTGGGCTTCACTCTTCTGCTAAAGGAGAGACTTTAGATCACTGAATGGATTTGTATGTTTCATCCAGGTCTCGCTGATGTTACTGTGTTCGCACACCGTCTTGCCAAGAACCCATGTATTCTCTGCTTATGGCTGAACTTTCTTAAATGCAGAAGGACTCTGCAACCATTCACAAGGGAATGGATGTACTGTCACTTGTAAGTGTACAAAGCTATATTAAAAAGTACAAGAGTACTATTTTGCAGTCTTAATATACACATTTTTGATTTATGTAAATCACAAGGGAGAGTCATTTTATTATAATATAAAAATGTGTTGAGTATCGTTTCAAACGTATAAAAACACTTAAATAAACATTATTTGTGAATGTCTTGTCACTTGTTTCTTCAGTGTGCATTACCTGCAAAATACAAAAGCTGAACTACTGAACTGAACTTTGTGCTAAACATTCTGTGTCAAATATGTGATATGTTGGATATGTTTATAGAGAGGAATCTGTACTGACCCTGTCTCAACAAGGCGATTTTTCCGGTCTGTTTCATCCTAGCTGTGTTACAGAATTACAGAAAATAAATGACATCGAAATGTAGAGTGAAAGAGATTAAATGGAATGGATAAAGTCCCCTTCTCGAAATATGACTAATTCCACAGGCTTGTCAGGCTTTGTTTAAATGCTAAATGTAGCCCATGTGCCATTAGTTAACATTACTCTTTATATCCCTACTCAAAACCATCACTCCCACTCGTAATGGCATTCCCAGTTCTCATGCGGGGTGTCTGGGATGGGAGCTAAGCGGTTTATACTAGAATAAAAAAAAAAGACATGCTCTTAAAAGTGACTGACATCATCCCAGACTGCTACGGGCACAAAACAACTAATTTTGAGGGCGGGCAATACTGCCAGACAAGAATGAATGAATTATTTGTTCATTTAAAGTGAAATTCCCGACGGGCCAAATGAGTTGGTGGACACATATAGTTCTCGGCTGTGTATGAGACGGTAGGCTTTATACCAAAGACATTTAACGCTCTTATTTAAGTTCTGATGGCGTTGAAAAGCGGCCGCAGGAACCGCATGAGCACCTGCGTGGTTTGACAGTGGCGGGGTCTTTCAGTTGCGGGTTTGACAGTGCCCTCTAGGCAGTCTCGGTGTCACTGCCGCTCTCTTCGATATCGCTCTCCAGTCAGTTTAGAAGGATCTGCACGTCGGGCAACTCCACTTATCGCAGAGCCAACCGGAATCTCTTCTGACGAGCAAGGTAAGCATTTCTGCGGCGCTTCTCGTCCTGCTCATGTGTTGACATGTGTTATGAAGTGTGTTTTTCTGTTCTTTCAGGTGGGCTCCCTCTGCTACACGGGGGCGATGGCTGTACACGAGTGGTAGGTAGTTTCTATCATGCTCCAACCTACACCACAGCACGATGACTGACTTAACTCAGAACTGAGGAGGTGTGGTTGTCGGGGGCTTAGATTGCCCAACACCAAGTGCACTTCTGGTTGATAAGATTTATACTTTATTACTTCACGGTTTTATAACTTCTCACCTGTAGAGTTGATTTCAGGATAGAGCTCCGCCAGAGAGCAGGGTAGCCTACCTGGCAGCCCCTACTGGAGCCTGACTTTCGGAATGTGCCAAGGCTTGTTTTTGGGGTGGGACGCAACGACCTAAGGCAATATGATGAGTGGGTGCTTCTCCACACAAAACCCATTTGAGAGTGAAACATGTGGCCGTTTAGAAAAGAAAAGAGTGATAATTAAAAGGGTTCATCTACACACATGCTCAAAATATTTAGTGCAGAGACAGTCCCTGCCGAACACAAAACTGGAATATAGGGGTCGATATTAATAATGTAACTGATGAGACCGTTCTTATTACCACTTTATTAATTGCTAAAATCAACACGCAAAACAAAAAACTTAACTTCTCCCCCACAGAGTGAGGAATGAAGAGGAGAAGCTAGAGGATGAATGCTGTTTCTTTAAGAGAGCCAGAGAGAGCGTGTGTGAGAAAGAGAGAGAGAGAGAGGGAGGGAGGGAGGGAGAGAGAGAAAGGGAGGGACCTCTTTGCCCTCCAGAAACCAGGAAGGGAATTGAGTTGGTCTGCTGCTTGCTTAGCGCAGACAGGGCTCTGAGCTGCACGACAGTTAGAGGGAGAGAGCGAGCTCCGGAGAGGAGGAGAGCAGAGAGAGAGAGAGAGAGAGCTAAGCCATAACAAGCACCACCACGGCCATCGCAGGTGAGCTAAAGGCTGCTGCCGCCCGGCACCCCCCCTCCCTCTCCCACCGGGGCAGGTCCACCAGGGAGGGGGGTGAACGCAGAGCAGGAGAGAGAGCAGAGGAAAGAGTGAGGGAGGGGGGGCAGAGGAGGGGGGGAGGGGGGGGGGGGGGGGGGGGGGGGGGGGAATGGGGTCGGCCAGAAGGTGAGGCGGGTAGCCGTCTTAGTCCCTCGATATGTTCTTTATTTATTTATAATCCTTCCTGCTGAAGTACTTCCTCCGGTCTGCTTCTTACCTGTGGGGATTCCTGAGCTAAAGTTGACTGGATGTGTTCAAGGCATTCACTTTTGGGGCAGGTGGAAGCAGTTAGTGGAGGAGGAGGAGGAGGAGGAGGTGGTGGTGGTGGTGGTATCTCAAGAGCGGGTGGGGGGGCGTTGAATAAGAGGAAAGCGGAACCAAAATAATTGCATTGGACGAGTTGTGTGCGCTTAGAACTCTCCAGTGGGCTGTCAGTTCACAAATGCTCAGATAACAGGACGGATGAGGGAATATTTGAGCTGTCTTGGTCAGTCTCTCTAGTTTGGAATTTCACGAGACAAAGTATTTGTGTTGGTTGGAAGTCCTAAAGTGTCTATCAAATGTGTCCCGGGTTGTATTGTGTGATGGCAGCCGGTCATGTTTGTATATGTCTCTCACAACGCTGCATGCAAGTATCCTTTTCATACGAAGCACAGCCCAGTTTGAGGGCTGCTCTGTACTTTAATACCTGGCAGAGCGCTAGCAACACACTGTGGTGTATAATTCAGCCCGGAGTGCTTACGTTAGAACAGGCTCGGTGATAGTGGGAGTGGCTGGCACCGGGCGGATCTGGGATTTGTAGTTTCAAAGCCAGAGCTGCACAGCAGGTCTAGTGCGATCAGCAGACTCCATATCCCACAGTGCCTTGCCCTCAGCAATACAGGAAAGAGAACAGCCCGAGCCTATCCCACAAAAGAGGTGTGGTGACTGAGGAGCTGGCCAGCCAATGGGAGCAGAGGCAGCAAAGCCGAGTTGTGGGCTGAAAATAAAGGGGGGTGGGTGTTTAGGTGTCTGCTTGTGTGGGATCAGGCAAGGGCTTGCCTGTATGACTAGGGCCACTCGCAAGTTTCCTGTTTGGAGCTCGAGCCCTGCCCAGAGACACAAGGCACACGGACGGGCTGGCAGGCAGACGCAGGAGAGCAAAAGGGCCGGGGAACGTTACTGTCTGGGGGTAAGTGCTCAACAGGGAGAAGGCACTCTGCCGCTGTGTGTTTCTGCTGTCACGCTCAAGTGTGTAAACAGATAACAATTGGTTCATGCGTGTTTGCACGCAGTGGGGTGCTGGGGTAGAGTGTGTGTGCGCGCGTGTGTGTGTGTGTACTGTGCACGTTATCTGTTTTGTGAGTGAAATGAAGAGGTGGTACTTGTTTGGAGTTGCTGAGTTTTTGACCCACTTGCAGATAAAGAGGGGTGACAAATAGGTCAGTATTGTGACCGGGGTCTGGCACTTGTACGCTCGGAGAGGTGGGTCATGGTTCACATTTGCATAGGGTAAATAAACACTCCCTCATGTCATGGCTGAGATGAGTTCCTCGTCAGCCACCTGGATGTCAGATCATGTCTTAATGCTGTCGTTAATATCTAGTGCTATTCAAGACTATTATGGGAAGATGGAGAGAGAGAGAGCGAGGCATCCCTTATTTCTTGGTGGAGTAAAGCTTTGTATGTTAAATCAATCTAGAGAGATGTGTCATATATCTATATATATCTCATGTATGAGACCTCTGAGGGTCTCGGGGTAGGGTCTCGGGATGGCGGTGATCTGTCAGAGTTCACGGGACAGAGGTCGTTGAGTTAAATCCGTGGCTCTCGCAGAAGGGGAGGACGTTTGGCGGACCGGCGTGGAAAGTTGACCTTGTTCGGGGGAATCGGCCATCACAACGTAACCGGGTCTCTTCACAAAACACCACAACAACAACGAGTTGAACTGTGGTTCGGGCCGATCTGTCCTCGGCTCTCTTGGTCTCTCGACGTGTTGTTAAATGGATCTCCGGAGGGCTCGCGGGGTCGTGCTCATCCCCATCCGTCTCCCCAGTGGTAGGTAGACGTCAACCTGCTAGTTAGGGGAATGCTAGTTAAAGTGATGCTAGTTAGGGTGCTGCTAGTTAGGTTGCTGCTAGTTGGGGTGCTGCTAGATAGGGCGATGCTAGTTAGGGTGATGCTGGTTAATGGGGGGCCGGTAAGCTAGGTAGCGTGGCAGTTAGCGTGGAGCGTGGAGACTCGACTGCGTCTCTTGATACATGGACGCAGATTCCTTGGCAGCCCTCTCTGGCCCGACCTGTTCTGAAGAGCGTGAGCTCAGGACGACCCGAGCCGAGGCCGCGGCATCAAGGGGAACACGCCCAGACGCCGGGGAAGGGTTCGCAATGCCTCTCCGGAATAATGTCCAAAAGCGTGTCTCTCTTTTACTTTGTGACAGAATTGTAAGATGTTTATGTCGGGCTGCTGCTGCCCTCGATGCCACTTCCTGGCTAACAACCGTGTGGAGAGAGAAAAAAGACACTCTACACTTTGAATCCATGATAATTCCAGCAAGAGGTTAAACAAGGACGCTCTTTGACTCTGTGTGTGTGTGTGTGTGTGTGTGTGTGTGTGTGTGTGTGTGTGTGTGTGTGTGTGTGTGTGTGTGTGTGTGTGTGTGTGTGTGTGTGTGTGTGTGTGTGTGTGTGTGTGTGCTCGCGCCAAGTGTACTTGCATACGTGTGTGCGTACGTGCACGTGCCGGGTGTACGCGCGTGTGTTTGTTACCAACAATAGACTCCAGGGGAATTGCAGGGGACTTGGGTGCCTGTGGGCAGGTCCAAGACACCACCCATCAATTTGGCGGTGTAGTTGAATACAGTTTGATATTCCTGTATGTTTGGTCCTATACCACTATGGCCCAAAACGAGCGGGTCCAGAATGAGTGAGAGAGACAGGTTGTGCGATGTTGCTGCCTTCCACAGTAGGGCAAGTCCTCGGTTGTGTATGATGCGTAGAATTTAACACGTGCTAAGCTTGTCCAAACAATTAGGCATGATGACACTTGCCGTATTGTCACGTGTGTCTGGTGCGTGTGTGTCTGTGTGTATATTCAAATCAACCCGTTTTTAAAGGTAGGGTAGGCCACCTAGGTTAGAAACATTCTTTTCATTTCTCCCCAGCTGTGGCCGAGGCAGACCTGTAAATAGCGGGCTCGGATGAAGTGATTGGAGGGTTCACCTGTCTGTCTGCCTACCTACACTACTACCTGGGTGCACTCAGTGAGCATGACCGGAGTCTTCCACAAAGCTAGGCAGCCCTGGTGCTAAAGCTAGCCTGCTAGTCACGTGTTCTGGGGGAGTTGCTCTGGAGCCTGAAGGGAGGGGTGTGTGTTTTATTTTTTCTTCAGTTGGATCCTTTCAAAATGTGGCCCAGTCTGGCTGGTTTCTCCAAATTGCCTACCCCTACCTTTTTTTTTTTAAGTGCTCAAACCTAAGTATCTTCAGTTTATCGTGGACGGTTTCTAAAATTGTTAAACTGGCAGCCCAAGCCTCTAAAATGGCAGCCTGTCTAATGTATAGCAGCAGCAGCCTGGTAGGAGCTAGGGCGGGCCGAGGGGACAGACTCTTCTCTGTTGTTCTCCCGTTGTTGTGCTGGAGTCTTGAGAGTGCTGAGGGTGAGGTAGTGGGGGCGGGCGGGTGGGCCGAGGGGGCATGTTCTGTTCCAGTACATTTATTATGGAGAGGACACACAACCTGATCAAATTAAGGAACGAGAGAGAAAGAGAGAGGGGGGGGGGGGGGGGGGGGGGGGGGGGGTTGGTAGAGGAAGGGAAGACCCATGGGCTGCGGTTTGGCATGTGGGTAAAGTTGGACTTTGACTTCTGATGCTTGTTTCTCAAAGTTGACGGCGGTGGCCTTGTTTGTGTTCCTCAAGTCTCCGCCGGGTTTTTATCAGACACTCTCCTGAAGGCGAGGAGTTTGTGTGAAGGCCGTTGCCATCTATCTTGGGCTGCAGTGTGCTGTTGTTTAACACACCGATGATAAATACTTTGTGGGCTTTCCAACACCCCACTCCACATGTCCAGCCTGTGCATTGATGCGGTGATTCAGACGTGGAAGGTGGTGGAGGAAACGGAGGAGGAGATGAGGAGGAGAGGAGAGAAAGAGGAGGTGTTTGGTTGCAATTAAGGAAGGCGATACAGTGTGGCTCCGGGCCGTTTGTTCCTCCATTTCCTCGGAGGGGAAAAAAAGGAAGTGGGACACTCGGTCTGACTGGTGCTCTACCCTCTGTGCCTCCGAACCAGAGATGGAGCGATGACAGCAGAGTGACATAAGTGTGTGTGGGTCTTGATTGGGGTCTAAGTGGGGTTTAACGGCGAGAGAGAGAGGGAAGCAGAGAGAGGGAGCTCAGAAAGATGCGTGAGCGAGAGAGGGAGTCATGGTTCATTGAGAGGGAGGAGGGAGGGAGGGAGGGAGGGAGGGAAAGAGATGGCAGCGAGGGAGATAGATATAGGGAGAGGGTCAGATGGAGGAGGGAGGAGGGAGTAGAGACTGAGAAAGAAAAGGGGGGTGGGGGGGAGAGAGAAAGAGAGAGAGATGGTCATCTGATAACAGAGCGTGTTCTGTTACACCCCTGCCACAGACACACAGGAAGTCCTCTCCCCATTGAGCCGCGCACGCACAGAATGTTGCAGCTCGGCTCCTGCAGATTGACTATCGTGAGCAGCCAGGGTTATGGGAGGCTTCTCTGGGTGGGCATGAGGTCCTTCTTGTACTACCAGGCCGGGAGGGGGGGGGGGGCATGTGCACCATCGGTAGCACTTCCTGGTTCAATAAGAGTACAGGAAATGAAATCTAAAGAATTAGTCATGGCAGTTGAATTCCAAGGTTTGAAGACCCTCTCACCGTGCACAGTCGCCAAGGCACTTCTGATTGTAATGGCTGAGTTATAATAAGGGGTAAGAGCAAATGCACTGCAGGGTTTTTAACGATTCATTGCTATCTGTCTCGTTACACCACGGCTCGCCATGGCTCACCGCGTTGGTATGATGTTGAGCACTTTCTGTGGTTCATGTAATTACCGTTGACTGTGTGTTGGAAGACCCACCAGAGCAGGTATTGCTAGTTCCGTGAAGCCTTTGGTTACCTAGTTAATGTCGGCCGCCGGCTAGACGTGTCCTCGACTATCGGTTCCTGTACGTGTTCCCGGTAGCTCCCCGAGTACTTTGTACCTTTTGGTCATGTTGCTGTAAAAAGCCCTCCTTGATTTCCCCCCCCCCTCCACTAAATTTTTATTGGCCAGCCGGCCGGAGAGAGCTTCCTTCATCGGCGTGTCACGCTGGGTAAATAGGGGAGAGGTGTTTGCGTTTATCATTGACATCACAAAAGATTCCTGAGCCGGAGTGCGTCCAAGGGGGCTTAGTGGCTGGCAGATGCGCTGGGTTCTTCCACCTTCCCGTTCCACCTCGCCCACCACCTTCTCTCAAGTGGTATGTTTGGCAGGGCTTCCTGACTTGTTTCTGGTGAAGCCAGTCAGGCCTCGACCAGTCCTCTTTTGACTCTGCTCCTTTTTTATCAGTTGCCTACCCTCTTCCTGCCTCTCTCCCAATGCGACCAATCAGATTTCCTCCAGCCACTGGCAACAGTGAGTCACTTGGCCTGGGCTCTTGCTTCTCTCTTTCCTTGGAACCGGCTACCCCTCCCCAATGCTGTTTTCCCATTCCCAACCTTCTCCCACTGCGACCTTGAACCCTGCTGCCCCCCCCCCCCCCCCCCCCCGTCTCGCTCTCCCTCCCACTCAAGGTGGGAGGGGCACGACAGGGCCACTTATCAACAGACGAGTCATACGGACACCGTCATTAACGATAACAATGTGTTCCATTTGTTCACACCCTCGCTGAACC
>NC_044059.1:27833810-27843810 GCF_902167405.1 Gadus morhua | reverse complement strand
CTTGAATATTTACTGCAGCCTTTCTACAGCTCGATGCGGTTTCACAATGACTCCGTCTTTACGGAGATGTTCCTGAACCGCATAAAACGAAAACCGGATCGTTTTTCGCCCGTTTCGGCTCCGTGTGGACGGGGCTTGTAGAGGGAGCTTGCTCTGCCGCTGGTTCTGATTGGTCTGGCTCCTGGGGCGTTCAGCGGTCCGTATAAATACTTGACCTCACATCAGGGAGTTTGGCGCGTGACAAAGAGAATCGGTATTTAAAGATGAAGGGTTTGAGTGGGTGACTCGCCCCGTGAGGGTGACACCTCGCTGCCGCCGGTTCGATTCCCACCTCTGGTCCCGTGGGCCACACGGCGTTCCCGTGGTCCCGTGTGCCAGCCGGCGTTCCCTCTCGTCTCCACCCTTCCTCCCTGTCCCGTCTATAAACGCACGAGAGGACCATAAAACCAAATCTCTTATTGAGGTAGTCGTTGCACCCAGGTCAGGTGTGTGTGTGTGTGTGTGTGTGTGTGTGTGTGTGTGTGTGTGTGTGTGTGTGTGTGTGTGTGTGTGTGTGTGTGTGTGTGTGTGTGTGTGTGTGTGTGTGTGTGTGTGTGTGTGTCTGGCTCTGACTGCGGCCCTGTGTATATTCCTGACCATGGTGGGCTGATGGATCGATACCTCCCTCCGCTGTTTCCCTCCCGGCCGGCGCTCGCTCTCTCTCTCTCTCTCTCTCTCTCTCTCTCTCTCTCTCTCTCTCTCTCTCTCCCTCTCCCTCTCCCTCTCCCTCTCTCCCTCTCTCCCTCTCTCTCTCTCTCTCTCTCTCTCTCTCTCCCTCTCTGCTCACGGCGTGTCACGGACCGTGATCTGATCCATACTTCTGTTCTCCCCCCCCCCCCCCCTCCCCTCTTCCTGCTATCCGTTGCCGCCCTTCCTGCAGAAGGGGCAGACAGACGGGCGTCAGGACGGACTCGCGGGCGGCGGCGGTGCTAGGCGGGTCGGCGGCAGGCTGGTGGAAGATGTCGTCGGGGGCCGGGGGGCGGGGCTCCAGCAGGCTGCGGGGGGGAGGCAGTGGAGGAGGAGGAGGAGGAGGAGGAGGGGCGGCGGGGGGCGGGGGCGGTGGCGGGGGCCCCGTTGAGGCGGAGGAAGGCCCCGTCGGGATCCCCTTCCCCGAGCACAGCGCCGACCTGCTGGGCGGCCTGAACCGCCAGCGCCGCAGCGGGCTCCTCTGCGACGTGCTGCTGGTGGTCCGCGACCGGGAGTTCCCGGCCCACCGCTCGGTGCTGGCGTCGGTCAGCAGCTACTTCCACAAGCTGTTCACGTCGGGCGCGGCCGCCGAGCGCCAGAGCGTGTACGCGCTGGACTTCGTGGGCGCCGAGGCGCTGGGCGCGCTGCTGGACTTCGCCTACACCGCCACGCTCACGCTCAGCCACGGCAGCGTGGCCGGCGTGCTCGCCGCCGCGCGCCTGCTGGAGGTGGGCCCCGTCCGGGACGTCTGCACGCACCTGCTGGACACCAAAGTGCTCTCCCCGCCGGTCAGTAGCCCTCACCTCCCCCCTCTTACCTCCTCCCCCGGTATGACCCCCTCTTACTCCCCCCCCCCCCCCCCCCCCCGGTCAGGTACCTCTTACTCCCCCCCCCCCTCCGTTACGGTACCTCTTTCTCCCCCCCCCCCCGGTCAGGTACCTCTTTCTCCCCCTTCTTACTCACCACCCCGGAACGGTACCTCTTTCTCCCCCCTCTAACTCCCCACCCCCGGTACGGTACCTCTTACTCCCCCCCCCCCCCCCCCCCCCCGGGTCTCAGAGTGACAGGACACCACATCGGTCCTTAAGGAGACGCAGCTTAATCATCAGCTCTTCCTCCTCCTCCTCCTCCTCCTCCTCGCCCTCGCTGACGGGTGTAATATCGGCTTAAAGTGTCGACTCGATGTATCTCGCGGCCCCCGCTTCAGCGGAATAAGGGCCGGGGAAAGGTGCATGTTGTTGTTTTTGTTGTTGTTGTTGTTGTTAAGGAAGTAGCGTTGAAGATGAAGAAATGCTAAACGGTGTTCCATTAGAGGCGCTCAATCAAAGCCCGGTTCCCCCCCACTTAATCATAGCGTGCCTGAATGGAAATAGTCCAAAGAGCATACATCACATGGCAGATTTTACTTCTCCCTCTCTCTCTCGCTCACTCTCTCCTGCTCGCTGTCGGTCTCTCTCTCGACACAGTGTGCCAAGCATACGCCCACAGCCATGGGGTTACTTTCACACTTGCGTATGCTGGGCCAACTCTGTGTGTGTGTGTGTGTGTGTGTGTGTGTGTGTGTGTGTGTGTGTGTGTGTGTGTGTGTGTGTGTGTGTGTGTGTGTGTGTGTGTGTGTGTGTGTGTGTGTGTGTGTGCGTGTGTGTGTGTGTGTGTGTGTGCGACGGGACAGCAGGCTGTTTCACACACAGTGTTATGTTGCCGTGCTCATCGCCGCGGCGATGCTCCGACATTCACATGACACCGAGCGCGTCCAGTCGATTGCCACGGTGCGCTCGCTTACCTTATATAGATAAGACGTCCCTCCGTCACCCCCCCCCCCCCCCCCCTTTGTGTCACACATCTGTACACAGCAGGATGGCTTGCAGAACGCCCAGTGCTACATCGGTATCCAATGTTCGTGTGCGGGGGATGGGGGGGGGGTGGCGGATGTGGTGAAAAACGCTGAGCTGATGAAAAAGTCGGATTTTTAGATCGTAATAATTGCCGCACGCTGAAGGCGAAAACTTCCGGTGTTAAAATATATTAAAAAAAATATATAATACGATAACATTTAGTTTCTGTTCCGCCTTCATATGAAGAAGGACGGGTTTCAGAACGAGAGGTAACAGACTGCAAATTATTGGATGACCAATATTGAAAAAGCGACTGAACGGAACTCTCTCTCAAACTGTGGGCGTCATTGCATTACGTACACTTACATTCAGGGCATTCAGCAAACGCTTTTATCCAGAGTGACTTACAATCAGTACATTTGTCAGAAGAAGGAGAAACAACCATATATCTCTGTCGGTACAGTAAGGACGTTCATAGAACCAAGTGCCGAGCACTAACCATCACTAGGTTAACCCATTCCCTGTGTACAACAAAGATAGCTAGGATAAGATGCTACATGATGCTAAGTACCATTTCTAAATCCAAGGACGCACAACGTACAATACGTTGCAGGGTGTACAACATACAATAAGTGCCAATCATCCCATCATCTGTATTCATCCCCACAACGTCTGTGTAACACTGAGTGTGTGCTCCTCTCGTCTCCATGGTGATGTGCGTGCAGGCGGGCAGCGAGCGACGAGACGACAGCGAGGAGGAGGAGGGGGGCGGCCCCGGGGGGCGTGGCCAGGAGGGGGCGGAGCCCGAGCTGCGGGCGCAGGAGTACCTGGAGTACTTCCAGCGGGGGGGGGCCACCTGGAGCAGCAGCTGTAGCACGCCGGAACTCAGGGACCAGGCCACGCAACCGCACTTTAACCACGGCAACGGCACGCCCCACAGCAACGGCGGCGGGCCCGGGGAGTACTACTCCGCCCTGGCGGTCCAGGCGCCAGGGCGGGAGATGGAGGAGGACGAGGAAGAGGAGGAGGAGGACGACGAGGAGGAAGAGGACGAGGAGGAGGAGGGGGAGGAAGGGGAAGGCGGCGCAGAGCGAGGGCGGCGGGGGGGAGTGGCCCCAGGGGAACGGGGCTCTGCCTTTCTTCCCCGCCACCGCCGCCGCCGCCGCCGCCGCCCTGAACGGCCACTTCTACCCCCCCCGGCCGGGCCCCGAAGCGGACGGGGAGCTGGCGGCGGCGGTGGTGGCGGCGGCGGCCCGGGAGCGGGACCGCGGCTCGGCCAGCGCGCTGCTGCAGCACATGATGGACTCCATGGAGCGGCAGAAGGAGCGCGCCGCCGCCGGCGAGGACCAGGGGGGGGGCGGCGACGGTGGCGAGGACCCCGACATGGAGTTTTACTTGAATTACTTTAACAGCACGCATCACGAGGACGGGGGCGCCGTGACGGCGGCCGCGGCCGCGGCGGCACACGGCCTGGTGCCGCCGCACTGGGCCGCGTCCCTCGGCGGGCTGGTCCCCGAGAGGGGGCGGGGCCCGGGCGAGAGGGGGCGGGGCCCGGGCGAGAGGGGCGGCGCCATGGGAGGAGGGGGCGGCGGGGGGGCCGGTGGGGGCGGCGGCGGCGGCGGCGGCAGCGGCGGGGAGAGGAAGATGCGGTCGAAGGCGTTCCAGAAGTGCCCCATTTGCTCCAAGGTCATCCAGGGGGCGGGGAAACTGCCCCGGCACATCCGGACGCACACCGGGGAGAAGCCCTACGAGTGCGCCATCTGCAAAGTGCGCTTCACCAGGTAAGTCTCACTTAAGCTCACATACAGTCTGTTTTAAAATCGCCATAATTGCCGCACTGTCACAACAAAAAACGTCCCATAAGGCGTGTTTGATGTGCGATGGCAGAATCCCCCTCACAATTTGTTAGTTTCCGTTCCGCCGTCATATGAAGGACGGGTTTCAGGTCGAGATGTCACAGACTACAAATGATTACGATGAGAAATATCGACAAAGAAAAAAGCGACTGAACTAAACTCTCTCAGACATTTTTTACATTTAGGGCATTTAGCAGACGTTTTCATCCAAAGCGAATTACAATAAGTCCATTTGTCAGAAGGAGAAGCAACAATATATCACTGTCGGTACAGTAAGGATGTTTATAGAACCAAGTGCAAAGCACTTGCAATCGCTAGGTTAACCCGTTCCCCGTATACAACAAAGATAGCTTGGATCAGATGCTGCACAATGCTAAGTACTATTTTTAAGTGCCAGGACATACATCATACGTAAGTGTGTGTGTTAGAGGGGTGGGAGTGACACACAACTGACACTCGTGCACGGCTACGTTAGAGCTCGGCTAGGGGTCGCGGGCTAGCATCGCAGTTAGCGGTAGCACGCGTAGCATTCAACCGATTTTGGTGGGTGAAATTCAACAACTTCTTTAAAGTGTTGATTGTTTCTGAGCTCCTTCACGGCATACATCTGTGACGGTCGTGAATTAACTTTTACTCTTAATTTTTTATTGTTCTATTTTTAATATTCTGTTTGTTCTCTTCCGGGATGTGTTTTAACCAGCACTTCTCTGTGGTGTTGTGTGCCGTGTGACGCACCTGTTCGGACTCAACACCTCCTTATATAACGTTCTGTTTATTCAGCAGCATTATTACTTTTCATCAGCATAATGTTCTCTAAAAATGTGCATTGCACATTCCAGCGCTCGCCCGCAGGCTGATGCGGTCATAAAAGTTGTTTTATCGGTGAAGGGTCCACAGCAAAGTCCTGACATTTCAAACCAAGGGACCCTATAAAGAGGTTGTACCAGGGCAGTGTTATCTAGCCTAGGGCCGCTGTAAAGTGTTAGATTCTGATATAGAGGGGGATTCTTGGCACGCTCTGTTATCCTATCTCATCTGAACTTGTGAACTCTGGTTATGTTGATCGTTGCCCCCAGCAAACCTGCCCATAACATAACTGCACGCACGCACGCACACACGCAAACACAGGAACACACACAGAAACACACACACGAACAGTCACACACACGAAAACCAACACACACAAACACACACACACGAACACAAAGCCCAACTGAAATGCAGCCGGTACAAAGCGATAGAGTCTGGACTGCACATGGCTTCCCTGTATTTGTGAGTGCTTCCTCGAAGCCATTCCCTTAATGAATTAATCAGTGGGCTGGCTTTGGAAACTAGATGCAGGAGGGTAGGAACACTGGGACCCTTTGCATTAGCAGGGCAAGCAGGGAACACTGAGCTAAATTTGCATTCCGGTTAAATGAGGTTAGCGATGGGAGGAGGGGTATTGTAATCTTAATCCTGTTTGATCAGGGTTAAGAGTGTCTCTCGCTCTGTAATAAATCACTCCTGTCAGTTAAATAATTCCCCCCTGTCGCTGTGGAACTTTGTCCCCGGGCCCTGACCCGTAGGGCCTGCCGCATGTTGCCCTGCCACCGTACAAAGGGGCTTCAAAGAGTCTATCCTTCATCCATTCATGGACGTTCTCCATCCAAACTCAGAAGGGAACCTATTTGTGTGCGTGTACGTGCGTGTATTTGTTTACCTAAAGCCCAGCGCAAAGCTCTGCTAGCAACAAGCATGCATTAGCTGCCTACGCTAGTCTGTGTAGCTACCCTGTGCCCCTGCTGGTGGGGAAGTACAGCTAGCTAAGAGCTAAGCTAGCTAAGAGCTAAGACGGTAGTGAAGAGCTAAGATGCTAGCAGGGTACGAGGGAGGTTAAAGAAAGGCAGAAGGAGACCCGAGAGAAGCATTCTGATAAAGAAGAGATGGGCGGACAATCTAGCCTTAGAAAGACCCAGACGTCACAGAATGACGTCCAACCCGGTTGGGTTATCCAGTATTATGTTAGCCTTGGTATGAGTGCAGGCGAGATGTTTATGTGTATTAATCATGCCAGCGTTGTTGTCTGGTTTCCTGCATGTAATTGTTTTGTAAAAGATACTGATAGAATCAGAGTTGGGGTTGTTTTAACAGTTATTCACTTAACGTTAACCTTGACGGGATATTGCTAACAATATATTTGAATCTTAAGTATAAAACTTCCTTTGTTTCAAAGATAGCTTATGATTGACATAAGGTTATCCTCACATGGTTCTGCACGATGGATAAAGTATGAGTTATTCTTTTATCTTTTAGTTGGATATGTATTTTTCGAAAATGACTAATAATAATAAACGTATACTTTTTAAATCCGGGTATTTATCAGCCACTTTTTTCTCCTCCATGATAATTATCATGGCTGCTGGGTGTGGAAGGAAAGAAAAATGACCCGACGCTGTAAATAAACGCCATCGTGAGCAAGGGGCTTGGGTTCAGACAGGAGTTATGAGGAATGGTTCAGATAAAAACCTCAGGTTTACGGCCCCATCGGCTCACCAAGCGGCGCCCGCACGGCAGCACTGGGAGTAGACGCTTTAATAGCTGACACAAACCGTTAAAGACAAAATACCGTTGACCCGTATGTACATTAAAAGGAATAATATATGGCAGAAAGGGGGTTTCGTATGCAGCGGGAATCTCCAACAGGGATAACAGCGCTTAAACATGTCTTCCTCTTTTGAAATATGTGTTGGCTTAAGTCTCAGTTATGGTTCCTAAGTCGACGCAAAGCAAGGTGGTTTACGGACCCGTTTCGCCCTCTCTGACCCTCCTTGCGTCCACCACAAGGGCCCGACGTGCGCCTCCCAAAAATTGTAACCTTGGGTCGAGGCGTCGATTGGTCCGCTCACTAAAACACCGACGCAGAACCAAAACACGTTGACGCCTGCGTTGAAGCGTCTGGTCATTGTGTTGCGTTGACGTGGGAACCATACCTGAGCCTTTTACCCTCCGCTCTGTGCTGGGCGTCTTGTTTCGTCGCATACGCTCGTTCTGATCTCCTCTCGTTTCCCCTCCCCAGGCAGGACAAGCTCAAGGTGCACATGAGGAAGCACACGGGGGAGAAGCCGTACCTGTGCACGCAGTGCGGCGCCGCCTTCGCCCACAACTACGACCTGAAGAACCACATGCGCGTGCACACCGGGCTCCGGCCCTACCAGTGCTCCAGCTGCTTCAAGACCTTCGTGCGCTCGGACCACCTGCACCGCCACCTCAAGAAGGACGGCTGCAACGGCGTCCCCTCGCGCCGCGGCCGCAAGCCCCGGGTGAGGGAGCCGGCCCCCCTGGAGGCCCCTCTGGACCTGGGCGTGCTGGGCGCCCCCGCCGGGCCCCTGGCCCGCTCGGGCCCCCACGGGGCCAGGGGCCGGAGGCGGTCAGACCCCACCTTAACCGCGGAGGAGGGCGGCCCCGACTTCCTCTCGCACAGTCCTGAGTCTCAGGAGAGGCCGGTGGAGATGGGGCCCTAGGGGGGCCCCCAGGGGTCCGCTAGCCCCCCCCCCCCCCCCCCCGCTGGACGCCATATTCCCTCTGCGGACGCCTGTGAGACAGGCGGCCGGACAGAGAGGAGAAAAAGATAACAATTGGAGGCAAACTTTAACGACAAAGACTAACTTTTTCCTCTTTAAACCAAATCAGGGTGTCACAAATCTAATCTTAACGTTTCGTCGTCCCTCTTTGCTTTTCTGGAAACGGAGACAGCACTTGCGTCGGTTTAATTGTCAAAGAGCAAAGAACACTTCGAATCAGGCGCCCACGATGTCCACTCTCTGGGTCACTTTATTTCCTTATGATCTTAGGGATTTTGTACATTGGCATACATGCTCTTATTGGTAGAATGTCACGTGGATTCACATCAACTATGAGCAACTATGCAGTGGATGGGAGATTTTCGTTTCGTAACAGGGTGCCTGTCCAACACCAGGCTCCTGCTTGGGTTAAACGAGGATAAATCCTTTTGAATGATACAACATCTTTTTTTTTCTATTCTTTTGCAGACATCTGAAAATGTACAGTTACCATAGAAACAACATTGCCACTCGGTGTGGTATATGCAAGTCCTCTTCTTTTGATGCTCCAGAAAGAATCCGACGTTGGGTTTGATTGAAGTGTTTCTTAACTCTTTCTCTCGCTCTCTCACGAAAAAAGAAAAGAAAAACAATGTATTTTATGAATCTCATGGTCTTTAAGATAATAGAAAAGACTAAATATTGTGGAGTCAAATCCACGTTTGTGGAGGCTCTAGGTTGCAGGGCTCGAGGGAAGGGGAATGGAGGAGGGCGTCTGTTTCTAAAGCGTTGCCCTCTTCTCCATGCGTCTGTTAGCTTGACTGTGTTGCCTGTCTTGCACCCCCCAACCCTGCGAATTCAGCATTTCTCTAGTCCTGTATGATTCGTCTTAATTTTTCTGTTTTCAGTTCTTTTTCTGTCAATGTTGGTTCCATTTTTAATCGATTCTGCTTTGGGTACTTGACACTTTATAATTGTATACGTGTGAGTGTGTGCGCCTGCGTGTGTGTGCGTGTGTGTGTGTGTGTGTCGACATACAGCAGGTAGTTAGGATGACATCGGGTCCCTTCTTAATGCGGGGGGTACACTGTTTGTACGTGTAACTTCAGCGCGCGATGTGTCATGGGTGAATGATGAAAACATCAACAACCTTGTTAAAATGCCGGCTACACCAACGAGAACAAAGAAAAAAAAACCTAATCGAGAACGACTTAGAACATTTGACATAGTACAGCCCCCCCCCCCCCCTCCCCCACGCACCCCCTTCCTCCTCAAAGAGGGAGGCGACCAGAGTGAGTGAATGCGCTCGACGTTGTGCAGTAGTTCTTCGGAGTCTGTCCTTGTGCGACGGGGCACGCGGGTAGCATTTAACCCGGCCCGCGGGCAGCACCTAACCCCCGTGGCCGGGTTAAGGCCACGTCAGGGAGCCTGATGAGAGAGAGCCAGACAGAGAAGCGGGATGAACATGAGCACCTTTTCTATGTTTGCACAGCGACAGCGGTGACCTTGGGTGGCATGTTCCCCAGAGAGGTGGTCCCGGGTTAGGGGAGGGGGGGGGGGGGAGAGGTTGCGTGTAGCTTTTGTCCGTACTGCGCTATGTTCCACAGAGAGGTTGCCCCAGGTTTGTGGGGGGAGGGTCAGGGGGAGAGAGAAGGACTCAGGGAGAGGTTGGGTGTAGCTTTTGTCCGTACTGCGCTATGTTCCACAGAGAGGTTGCCCCAGGTTTGGGGGGGGGGGGGGGGGGGGGGGGGGGGGGGGGAGAGGTTGGGCGTAGCTTTTGTCCGTACTGCGCTATGTTCCGCTCCCGGGGCCCTCGAGACCACGCTACCATGAGGTAACCTGCAGCGCGAGGGAAGCAATAAATACCTGTCCAAGGCGGGAGGCCAGGGAGGAGCAGCTGCAGTGAGCTGGTGGTTCGGGGAGGTGGGGTCGGGCATGGGGGTGGTGGGGGTGGAGGGGGAGGGGGGCTCAGGGGCTGGGTGAGGGTGAGGGTGAGGGGGGCGGGGGGCGGGGGCGCAGGAGAAGAGATCTCACAATGTCT
>NC_044059.1:27828810-27831310 GCF_902167405.1 Gadus morhua | reverse complement strand
GGAAGGCTATATCAAAGATTTTGGAGGTGACCCTGCGATGTCATTAAGCTAGCAAATCTATTACTCCCCCCCACCCCTCCCATCGACATCAGAATCAGCTGCAGTTCGTCTGTCTCAGCGTTTATCTCTCCACCCATAGCAGTACAAAAGCACAGGCGTTTCTGATCAAAGTTTGATTGCTTAAAGCTACAAGACTGTTTTTTAAATTCCATAGAAGAAATTCGGTATTTCAATCCTCAAAATCTGCTATTTCCAATATTTAAAATGTCGGAATTAAAAGATGTGTACTGATGATGATGAAGCTGGTCATGATTTAATTCCAATTCATGTAATTTCTACATTTATGGACCACGAGTCCAGATGGTGACGCATGTGTACCTTGCTGGATGTGTACCTTGCTGGATGTGTCGATGGGGGGGGTGTCTTTGCTCCCGTGGCCTTTGTCGAGGACTTCTGAGCTCACCTTCACTTTGGGTCTTGTCCGTGGGTTCAGATGTGTCTGTACGCGGGGACGGGGGGCTCGGACGGAGACCCCTGTCCGACCAAGAGGACGTTCACCACGACGGAACAGACGTGTGCCTTGAGTGGTCAAAGACTCAAACAAAAGCACTCTAAATTTCACGTTGTTTTGTCGTTTTTTGTTGTCTGTCATTAATCAGGACTAAAAAAGAAATTGGATAAATTTGCTCAAAGCGGATTTGCATGATGTACAACATTGCTTTATTACTCTGTTCTACTGTTGTTGTTGTTTTGTTGCTTTTTAAGAAAATACTGAGTTGTCAATAGAATGTTGATTGAGATGAATTAGTGTTGGGTTCAGCTGTGATTGTGAGTCTGTGTTGTGTAGCGTGTGAGGGCAACGTTTCTCTGGTCCCCTCGCCCCTCCTCTGGTTTCCAGACGGGCCTCAGCCCCAGACCAATGGGAGAAGACCTCATGGAAAAGGGTTATCTTTACGAACGATCGGTGGTCCCTGATCAAGAATCAGGGGGAAACACATCCTCAATCAAAGAAGAGTACAAGACAAACTGTTTTTATGTTCACAGTAGAACGCGGTACTCGGTGAAGACGTGACAGTAGTCATGATGGTAGCAGAAAGAGGGTGTGTTTTTATTTTGCTTTGCTCTGTCATGTTGTCGCACACCTGATTTTGTTTGGTTTTGTATTTTTTATTTTATCGTTTTAGTATTTTCCACCAGCCTCTTTTTTATGGCAAGCTGAGTGTGGCATATGCAGTGCAGAACCAAGCACAGCATGGATTCTGGCACGCACACACACACACACACACACACACACACACACACACACACACACACACACACACACACACACACACACACACACACACACACACTTCAGAGAACGCACGCATGCAAGCTGTGTGTGTGTGTGTGAGTGAGTGAGTTGGTTGGTTGGTTGTGTGTGTGTGAGTCTTTAGGGTACAAAGGTTTGGGGATGGGGAGCCCGGATGTTTTACTTTCCTGTTTGGTTTTGATTATCTCAGCTTGTATACTAAAGGGCTGGTAGGATTAATGTGATGACCACCAGTCTGATAGACATTAAGACACAAGAGAAGGCCATTACAGGTCTCCCAGATGGGGGAATTACAACATGGGAATGGAGGTTTTTTTTCTTTTTTATGTCTTTGTAAATACTTCTCAGGTGGAAAATACACTGCTATGCATTGCGTTTCAGTGTGTGCTAAAACATGTAACGTGTGTCCGACGACCCTTCAAGCTACTTCCTGTCCTTTTTTATTTCCTGTGGTCGTAACGAAACAAAAAAAGATTCCTCTTAACGTACAAGCAGTAACGATTCCCTCTCCCGTCTTGACTTTGACCCAGCTGTTCGCTCCGGATCACGATCCAGTGATTCGGGGAAGGAAGATTCAGGAGAACAAAAATTGTTAAGTCTGTCTTTGAAAGATGGAAAAGGCTCAGAAAAAGCTAAAAGCACGGTCTGCTTTCCTCTTCTTCTTCTCTCTCTCTCTCTCTCTCTCTCTCTCTCTCTCTCTCTCTCTCTCTCTCTCTCTCTCTCTCTCTCTCTCTCTCCCCCCCCCTCCTTCTCTCTCTCTCTCTCTCTCTCTCTCTCTCTCTCTCTCTCTCTCTCTCTCTCTCTCTCTCTCTCTCTCGAGCGTGAGGAGATGACATCAGTACTCAGACACCTTTGCCCATCAGCAGGGAAACCAGAGGCCTGGGGGTAGAGGAAAATAACGTCTCAGACCCAGATGAGGAAACATTCCATGAATTCATCCCCCCCCCCCCCCCCCCCCATCTACAGACTCTTGGCAGGTGCAACCCGCCTTCTTCAGACGAGTGAAACAGTCGGCTATCAGATTGCTATTAGAAGCCTGTCTAACGCTTCATCAGATGGAGCGACAGACAGGCAGACAGACAGGACCCCCCCCCGGGTCTGGCTACCTTTACTGCCTGTTTCCTTGAGTTCTTTCCTCGCTTCTGTGATTGTAACAAAGCACTTTGCGACGGGCCATCCAGAATCGTG
>NC_044059.1:27761310-27823810 GCF_902167405.1 Gadus morhua | reverse complement strand
ACACGCACACACTCCCCCCCCACACACACACACCTCTCCTTCCCCGTCCTGGGTAGCCCTGACATGCCCACTTCAATTGATTTAGAGTCAATTCAACCGCTGATCTGATTGTTATCATATGACACATTCCACTTCATATAAAGCCCCTGGATTGTAAAAATATATCTTTTTTTTTTTTTATCATTTCTCTTTTTCCAAGACACTTTTACACCTTGCCGTGAGATAATTGTTCAGGGACGACAAATTATGTTACGGCATAATGCACACATCATCAACCGATTTTGGTTGGGAAAATATGGTGACGAATATTTGTCATTTTTTGCTGATCTCCATTTAGATTCTCTGAATCTGAAAAATGTCAAATGATAATTTTATACTGGTGGTCAAACGTCCTTCGGCAGTGTGCATGTGCTTCTGTATGTCTGTATGCATCTCTCTCTGTCTCTCTCTGTGTCTGTCTCTGTCTCTCTCTCTCTCTCTCTCCCACTCTCTCTCTCTCTCTCTCTCTCTCCCACTCTCTCTCTCCCTCTCTCTGTCTCTCTCTCTCTCTCTCTCTCTCTCTCTCTCTCTCTCTCTCTCTCTCTCTCTCTCTCTCTCTCTCTCTATCTCTCTCTCCCTCCCTTTCCCTCTCCCTCTCCCTCTCTCTCTCTCTCTCTCTCTCTCTCTCTCTCTCTCTCTCTCTCTCTCTCTCTCTCTCTCTCTCTCTCTCTCTTTCTCTCCCCCTCTCCCCCTCTTCCTCTCTCTCGTCTGTTTCTGAGGTTGAGTCTGAAGAACAGGAAGTCTGCGTCTCTGGTCGCTGCCCCTCGGAGCGGCGGCCTGGCTGGCAGAGACGGGGGCAAACCACCTGACAAGAAACCGTACAATGATGGGATCTCAAGATGGCAGAGAGGAATCCCATAAAACTCACCAGACGGACCCGAGGCCAGCGGTGTCTGGGGAAAGGTCCGCCTTAAATTAGACTACGGTTGTTGTTCTTTGTGGTTCAAATAGTGTGGCTGAATGATATTGATCATGTGTGTGTTTGTGTGTGTTTGTGTGTGTGTGTGTGTATGTGTGTGTGTGTGTGTGTGTGTGTGTTTGCGAGTGCGCGTGCGCGCGTGTGTGCGCGTGTGTGTATGTGTGTGCGTGTGTGTGTGTGTGTGTGTGTGTGTGTGTGCGTGCACATGCAAGCGTCCGAATGTGCCTGCAACATGTGTGCTCTTCTCTGTGACTGTTTCCATATACATGGGTGGAAGAGAGCCATGGTCAATCCCTTTAAACTCAACTTTAGCCTCCATAGGACTGTGGGAATTAGGATCCGGGGCGAGGGGGAACACAGCTTGTGGACTTAGTTTGGCTGAGATTATGTGGACCTCTGAGTTCGCTCTGTCCTTCCAGATAGCGATGTTTTCGAGACGTGTTTGAGTTCTTATTGTAGTAAAGGCCTGTTGACTTTCTGCACTCTGAAAACAATTGCCCTGTGTTTGGTGTTTTCCAACGCTCTGGCTCGGGGAGATGTCTTTTCTCCTTCTTTCCCGCCTAACCTTGTGGATTACTGCCTTGTTTAAATCAACCCCCGCCATACTCCCTCTGCACGTTCTGCCGTCGCCTAACAAGCTGGGGGTGTTGGTCTGAGCCTGTTTGCTCCACAGTGCCGGGCTGTAATAAGGAGTGAGTTTATCATGAGCACAGAGACCACAACAGATAGATCCCCCCCCCCCCCTACCCACACCCCCACCCTGTCTCCTCCCTTTTCAACACAGATAGACCCAGAGCGCGGGCAGTCAGCCAACACTATCAATCCGTCCGCTCCTGCTCCCCCAAGGCTGGGCTCCCATTGGCCGCTCGCCTCCAGAGGGGAGCCGCTGTGTGTGTGAATCACGGCCGGGCGACGTGAAGCTTTTATGGCTTCATATACACACACACGCGCTGCGGGTCAAAAAATGGAGCTTTTCGGTCGCCGCCGTCCGTCCGCCCCCACCCCCACCCCCCCCCACCCCTTGATCAGGACGTGGGCGCTATGGCGACGACGGTAGCCCCCCTGTAACAAGTTGCAGCGCCCGGGTAGGGGGCTGGTGGAGGAGGGTGGAGGAAAGGGGATTGTCGGTCTTGGCCTAGTTTTCTTCTGGTCTGATCAGAAACCTACGTACCTCTCTGCCCATCCCCCATCCAGACCTAAGCCTCCACCATTACAGGCAATTGACTGTGAGGGGGGCTCAGCGTGCAGGGAGGTGGGCAGCCTGCCCCATATGTGTGTGTGTGTGTGTGTGTGTGTGTGCATGTGTGTGCTTGTGGGTGTGTGTGTGTGTGTGTGTGTGTGTGTGTGTGTGTGTGTGTGCGTGCGCATATGTGCGTTTGCGTGTTGGAGCGTTTGTGCATAATTGATTATTTATATCTGTGAATGGTGAAGTTTAGCGTGTGTGACTGAATTACTGTTTTATATATAGATTCCTTTAACACTGAGAACACTGTTACAATCACCCGGTGTGAAAGGTGTGATCTGAAACAGGTAGCTCGTGTTCAAACCCCTAAGTAGGATTAAAGATGTGAGACAAAGCTCTTTGTATCGAGTTCAAAGAAACAAATTCATTATGAACCAAAATCCTGAACAGGATTATACAATTACCACGCACTTAAGCACATGCTGTTGTTTCTCGTGTGAATTGATGTGTTCCTAAAGATATGTACATAGATAAATATTTCATTAATATGCACAAATGTATGACCGATTAGCACCAATGTGCCAAACATATGCTAATTTTTCCATGTGCATCTGTCATTAATTACAGATATGAAGCACGGGACGGCATGGAGGAACGGGCGAGGGCATATGTGGCAGGATCCATTCCCCTGTCCTTTGTAGGGCTGCCCGTCGTGCCGGGGATGTGCTCAGAGGTTATGGCTGACGTGTTGGTGTTTTGTGTTGTGATCGCTGCCATGTTGTGGATGAGGCGGCTGCTGCTAGCTCTGAGGTAGCATGTGGTCGCGCCTCCACATGGTTGCCGTGTGTCGACCGCGAGCCCGGAGATTTCCCGGACCGTTCATTGGGGTTCGGTGATGATTCGATGTCTTAATATACCGATATCTTTATATCTTGATACATATCGATGTCTCCCACTGTACATTTCATGACACATTTCTGCCTCGTTGGGCCAAAATGATAGAAACATAAAAAATTAAGCTTTTCATTTTGATGCTCAACCACAATTTATTTTATTGAGCCACCAAAAACCTGAACCAACGCGTCACAAGGAGGAATGCTGTTTAAAAATAGCTCATTCAATGATACACAAGGAACTGAGAGCAATGCCTCCGTAGACATGTGTGACCATATGTTCTTAAACAAAACAAATCTCAGCAGCTTTAGAAAAATGGCCCACATTTTTTTTTTTGGAATCTTCGGTTTTCCTTCCTCAAGGGCTGCTTGCTTTGTGGCAGACTTTCGTCTCATCGACGGCGTTCGATTGTCTGAATGCATTTGGTGTGCATTGGGTTTGAGGCTCGGTATTGTTTTACCTTCTCGGTCTCCTTCTCCAGCCACCCCCCCGCCCTCTCTGCAGCCTGCCCTCGTACATGCTCTCCATGTCAGGCCCAGCTGTTACTACAAACTACTTGGAGAGCTTACAAGCCTCATTTCTAATACTGACAACAGCACTATTCTTACCCAAAGCCCAGCGTCGACTGGAAAACACAGAGTCGCACAAAATACCATTTTGCTTTCTTTCGTCTGATTTTAGGCTTAAGTTAATTTCCAGAAACAGATGCTATTTTATCCGTTTACATTTGATCTTTTGATGAGCACGTGTATTAATGAAAGGACTTCAGAAGGACGTCAGATGAAAGCAATGGCGAAGGCCTTTCTTTGATTTGTTAGATTATTCTGAGGCTGTCTTTCGATTCCTTTTTTTTTTTGGAGTATCCTGTGTGTGTGTGTGTGTGTGTGTGTGTGTGTGTGTGTGTGTGTGTGTGTGTGTGTGTGTGTGTGTGCTTGTATAAGTGTGTGTGTCTGTGTCTGTGCATGTGTAAGTGTGTGTGTGTGTGTGTATGCATGTGTCTGTGTGTGTGTGTGTGTGTGTGTGTGTGTGTGTGTGTGTGTGTGTGTGTGTGTATGTATGCATGTGTCTGTGTGTGTGTGTGTGTGTGTGTGTGTGTGTGTGTGTGTATGCGTGTGTGTGTGTGTGTGTGTGTCTGTCTGTGTGTGTGTGTGTGTGTGTGTGTGTGTGTGTGTGTGTGTGTGTGTGTCTGTTCCTGTGTTGTTGTTGTTGTGGTGCATGTGTGTGGTGAGCTTGTAAAGGTATTTATTGCCCATATGTGCATTTGTTCCAAGTACTCACCCCATTACATTCCAAAGACAGTCCATGAAACTAATTAATGTTCTGAGGCTGAGCTTCTTCCCTCGCCCGGGGGACCGCCTTCAGATTATTTACCTATATGTCCTATCGACAGCTAATCCTCTCTCCACTGGTGTCCCCAGTGCAAATAGACAGATTGGCGCATTAGAGCGTGGTGTGATGTTTTAATTTGAAAAATAGTCATGTAGACATCGCCTTAGCAGCCCTTTTCGTGTACTCACTTTGATAAGATCGCTTTAATTCAGCGCCATGTTTTTGACTCTACATGATGGGGTCGAGTGATGTCTCATGTTCTGCCGTGGATGTGGCCGTCATATCTACATTATAATGGTGGGTATAAAAATATTGTGTACTTAATTGGTTTGAGATACCTTGTTATAGCACAGCTGTTTTAGAAGGCTTGTGGACCTCATACAACATGGAGTAGGAGCATTTAAATGCTTAAATTATATTTTTAATAATTATGGAATAAATATATTATTATACAAATATTCTATGTACACATCATGTTTTATTTTGATGTGAACCACATCATAGATATAGTTTGGCCATTAGAAACAAGAACATGAATCACTTTCTATTTGTATTTTTATTCGACTGTATATTTTGCATCGCCACACACTTGAAATGTAAAGCTTATCTTCCTATCTGGAAAGCTTTATGAACACAGCCGGTAAGTATTAAAGACATATTTTGGATGATGATCCAGCATTTCCGGTGTCTTCCAACTATTTTCTCTCTCTCCCTCACTCTATCACCTCCTCATCTCCCCTCCCCCCACATTGCCTATGTTATGATCCTCTACTCTGTGTGATCCTATAGTCTTTGGTTTCCCTCCCCATACGCTCACTTCTGGAGCAAGAACAGTTACCAAGGCTGCGTTGGTTTGTAGTTTCTCAGACATAAACATATTTTGAACGCTACAACTATTCGTGGAAAACAGCATGCATTTTCTCAGGATAAAGTCAGTTTTTCTTTAGTTATTGCGGGATTGATTACTGACCAATTGAAATGTGTTGGCCTTTAATTCTATTTGGCAAAACTCTTTAAGATGTTACCTTAGTTCTTCAATGTTGAAATTGGACTGCATAAAAAAAGCAATGAAACACGATTAAACATAGTATTATGTACTATCTATTTACAATGTGTAAATTGTTTCAGACATATCCATTACTTACAACAGTCATATGCTGTAGGCATCCATAATAAAAAAAAAAATAGAGGGTTTTACAGGGTCATGTATATAGGGCTAGAAACATTTCTAAGGAAAGACAATCCAAATCCAGTATTGAATACGCTGACATCTCAGAAATACAAATCGCTATCCTATTTAGAGTTTCATTTTAATTCGGTTATTTGCCAATAACTCACATTATAAGCAATCTTACGTACGCTTAAAAAAACGTTACAGGAAGTCCCACAAACCAAATAATTAAAATGATGTCAGCGGGCACATTGAAGCCCCTCGCAGCCCCCCTCCCAAGCACACAGGGAAAGTGAGCGTCAAGCTATGGGCGGGTCAAAGATGCCTTTGCGGCTATTTGCTGGCTGAATTGTCAGTTAGGTGTTCTCGTTTTTTCATTGGCTGAAGCTCTTTGCATATATCGTTCCATCTCACCAGGCTACGGCTAACTTTCTTGCTATAACCTTCCGCTGGTTGACTTAGTGCCCAAGCGCGTTTCTATTTTGAGGTGTGCCGTGCGAGTTAAGAATTCCTATCTTAAACGTAGGAATATTATATCTATTTTTCTCCTGGAAGTACCCGAATACACATTTTCCGTATGTTATAGCGTGTCTAGTGAACGGCATTTGAAATTGGACACCGCTGGCTTTGAGGCCCTCGCTCTGGTGCGGAAGGATACGTGGTTGCGTCTGACAATGTGGACGGAGGTGGTGAAGATGTCTGCGAGAAGAATGAAATCATCTCAATTGTAACAACAAAAAGGAAGACGCGAGATTAGTAAATATAATAGATTTGTTTGCACACAGACTTGTTCCGTTGTGTCCAACACGTGGCAGTGGGACGAGAAGCGGGCTGTCGGGGGCATCAAGAAGACATTACTGTGATCCGAGGTGTTTCATGCACTGAGGTCGAAATTCTCTTGAAGTTTTATGTTTTTTCCCCCTGCGAGTCTGCTTTTCTTTTTCTGTTGGATATCACACATCTAAAGAGAAAAGGTAAAACAATCATTTTGCAACCCTTTACGTGTGAAGTAGCCATTGATTTTTTTGAGTGTTTCGTTGCCATTTATTTTGACGCCTGCGAGAAAACTTTTGGGAATGTGTGTTTTAAAGCGGGGGATGTAAGTTAGTGTCTCGTTCGAGGAGCCCCAGTGTGTGGTGGTCTCCATCGACCGCGGACCCGGAGCAAATCACTCCTTTGTCCTGCTAAAGACTCCTCTAACACCGGTCCAAACCGAGCCCCGCTCCGCTGCTGGCCGTGCGTCTCCCGCACTAGCCTAGCTTGCTACACAATGTATAGAAACAAGCCCAACGTTGCGTTAGATTAACCATTAGTCCGTTATTTTTTCATAAAAAAACTTTAAAATATGCACTTGTTTTAAGATGTGTCTGCAAACAAACGGGTTCTTTAACGCGTAACATGGCCTTTTTAAAACAGTCCTCTATGGAAGTGTCTGGTCACTGGCTAGACTTTTATTTTATTGCACATTTGGCAGGAAATTCCTCATGCCCCCACCCCCACCATCTCCACTGAACTCTCTTAATGCACAACTTAGACCCCGAACAGAGACAGCCCCACGACATGCAGCATCGTTTAAAAACCTGCACTTATACCCTGCCACACCTCTGGGTTTTACACATTTGTTTAAAGTGATGTGGGCACCGTTTGATAGTGTCACCATGACACATAAATGGGGGATAGTGCAGTAAGCATCACTATCTGGACATCAAGCTGGACTAATCCACTTCTCATGTCCCAATATTTACATTTAAATGGACTGCTAAACATGTGGTCAGTGATGGAGGGACACGTTTAGAGACGGAGCTTCGGGTGATTTTACATCAATGTCTTTGTGCTAGCTCGATTTTTTTCTTTTAGCAACTGTTGATTAGCCCATGTACCGCTGAGGAGGGCATGGACAGCCTGCTGCCATTGTTACAACTGTAATAACACCTCAGACACTTTTTAACACACTGTCCATTCATTGTCCCCGCTTATTTGTATTTATTTTATTTATCTTATTTGACTGGGCAGAGGAGAACTATCAGCCAAACCCATGCTCCATTCGCTTTTCAATTTACAAACTTGCAGCAAATTCACCGATTAGGCCAGTGATAAGATTTGCCCCAAATTCCCAAGATGAGATAATAAAGTCACTTCTGTGTGTCTTATTGGAGGCACAGCTTCCTTTGTGGAAGGTGCGTTGCCCTTTATGTTTTAAAGGAGTGACATGGGCTACCTTCTTCGATATCCCTCTAAACGTCCACACATGACGTTTGTTCATTCACACGATATTTCAAACATGATATTTTAACTGATAGATCCTTCCCGATTTTTTTGAGATTGAGGCTTTGGCCTAATTGTGTGTCCTCTATCGTCTACTTTACACTTAAGTGTGGAAATGCAATTTAAGTCCCACTCCTAGACTATTTATACACTTGGGGCTATACGTTTTGTTTGCCCACTTCATGCCCTGTCTCAAGGTTAGATAAATTCCCAGAGCACCATGCCCAAGCTAGACTGACCTGCACTAAGGGCCTAAAAAAACGCATGTATTTTCGTGTGCTTCGTTTATGGAGAATTACATTTTATTAAAAAAAACACAAGAGTCACAAACAACATTACAGCTAAACTCGAGGGTTTTATTTATTTACGTGAACATTTTTTTTTACCAACGATCATTTGTGGTAATGCTAGCACACAGAGAGAGACTGTAAAAGCACACCACCTGTTGGTGTCCGAGGGCCTTTATGCCTCCGTTCACTTCCATTCAGTGAGAGGCAGGCAGAGCCACACTGCTCAGCATCAGAGAGCCGCCCCGGGCTCTCGTTTGGAATGCAAAACACAGGGTAAATCCAGTGTTCACGCTTCCTGTGTCATTTGACAAGATTCCGTCAGAGTTGACATATGGTAATTTAGGAATAAAGTGTTTGCATACAGTCATCATTTCTGCCTCTCATCACCCCATTTCCTTGGGCTAACAATAGTTCCAATTATGTATGTAATTGTGAATGTATTGCCTTCTTTTTTTTTGTCTCGTAGATTATGACTGACGTTAAGTTGTGTTATTTGCCTGGAACGCAAACATTAAGACACCTTTTTAAGTGATTGCCTAGCGTTTTGACTACAGGCAGTGTATTAATCTCTTCTTGTCAGTTTGTTTTCCACACAACCTTTTTGAAAGGCTATGTTTTAGTGGGATCAGCATGTTGGGTAGACATGCAAAAATAAATGTTAATGCTCAAATGTCTATTTTCCAGTGCTGTTCTGTTGTCCAAGCAATACTGATTCAGGCCTTGTATTAGACGAAGTTTGTAATGCAGTGATTCATAATTATTTTATATTGCATGGTCTCAAAAATGAATTTCATTTGTGTAGGCATGGTGTTGATAATGCTGGTTTAAAATGTTACGGTTTAAAGAGCATTTGTAAATTTTGGAGACAAATCTGGGATCTAGTAGCTTTTAACCACGGCCATAATTCTGTAATGGCATAAACTAATGGCATACAAAACAGATCTTCTACATGGCCAATCTCAGTCAAAACCTTTTTTTTTTTTTCTAGGACATGCTCATGATGCTTGATATCTGCAGTATTGTGCTACTCATTTTTTTTTTTTCCTTTCAAGACACATTAACTTGTGTGTTTTTATTTAATTTATTTATTTTTTGTCGCTAGTTCCATTAAAAAAACGGTATCTGCAAATCTCTCTCGTAGGGTTTATTAGAGACTAAAGGGCATGACCGAGAAGCAGCAGCACAGAATGGCTGCAGTTGGGACAGACAAGGAACTCAACGACCTCCTGGATTTCAGTGCGGTAAGAGAGCGGGCTGAGAGTGGCCTGGGTGCTCTGGGTGGCATTGGGTGGGGGGGGGTGGGGATGAGGCTATAGGGTAGAGGCAGAGGAGGGCACAGCCAATGGTCTAGTCATTGTTGGGAGGTGGGCTGGCGGTCAAAGAAACCTTAAAATAACGGGACACATTTCCAGTCAGTTTAATTGATCAATTTTAACAACAGATAATTACACAAGCTTGGCAATGAGTAATGCCATCAATTTGGTTGTATAATGATATGAAGCATGGATAATGGTTTAATCTTGCTGGCTGATCATAGTACATTTATGGACAGAAAAATCTGTATTTTAGGTGTATTGGTTAAATTGATGATATTTGGCTCGAACAAAATCCCTTACATTTGGCAATATATAGTGCCCACTCAAGCTTGGGGTGATGAACAAAATGATATACCATTATCATTTTGCGCCTATCGATCAGAATGACATGGAATTCATGTTTTAGTATATTCAGCAGTATGTTATCACTAGAACTATTTGAGAATGTATCATTGGTGATTTTGATATCATCACCCATTAGGTAGACTTTATTTTTTAGAGGTTTCATCTCATTCAGAATCCTGGCTCAGCCTTTAAGGAACAAACAATCTATACAGCTCAGCATGAGAAGGATCAAACTCCCAATACTTAACTATCTCTCTAATCCAAATCATCAATATTTAATTCACATAGACCAATTCTTGATGTCCCGCTGATCGTCGGATAGTGCATGAGATTATAGAGAAATGCATGCGTGTTCGCAAAGATTGTAGAGAAATGGAACTTTATTATTGACTCAATGCAAATATAGGCCTTCTAATCTCGGTCCATATTTAGTACAGTTAGCCCGTCGATAAGAATATAAACAAACAAAAGAGCAAGTGGAAAACACAGGACGCTAGAACTCGTTTTCTGTGTTGCTTTTGTTCATTCCTTTTTTTTACGTTGGTCCGTTTGTTTGTTTTTTTGGTCCTTTTTTCGGAGGGTGGCTCGGTTCAATTGAGGCGGAACAACTCGTAAAAAAAAATACTGAAAAGCGTGTAAATGTGATCTACCCATAGGAGATAAATTTATTTTGTTTCTTTTTGTTTTTCTTTCTATGTTTTTCTTTGGCTTATTCTCCCCTGCTAAACCCAGTTTGATGGTGGATGATTATCTCTGAGATGCCCTTCGTTGTACTCTCCAGATATCCTCTCCAGTGCAGTCCTGGGTTGCATTCACTGTCTGTCTTTTTATTTACCTCTGTTTTCATTTGTTTCTAAAGCCTTTGTTGAGCTCATTGACATCCACGTCTCCCAGGCCCGAAGGAGCCTAGTCAGGGTTTTCTCTCTAATGGTGTGTTTTGAATAAATTGAATGGCTTGGCAAGACAAAATAGTCCTTTATGGATAATTATTGCATACGTGGAACCGATGTCTAATTCTAAGCCATGAATCCCAATGAAGGAATTGTTTGTCAGCAGAGTCGAAGGCCTCCGAGACTTTAGTGTTGTTACAAAAGTCTTAAATGCAATACATCTAAGCCTGATGGTGTGTGTGTGTGTGTGTGTGTGTGTGTGTGTGTGTGTGTGTGTGTGTGTGTGTGTGTGTGTGTGTGTGTGTGTGTGTGTGTGTGTGGCTGGGGACACTCCGCCACTCGTCAACATTTTAATCTAGTGTTCAGGCTATGGCTGTTGTCACCGTAGTTCTTTTTATACTGGTGAAGGAAACCTGCTAGTCGTTTTGGCCACACTTAAACTAAGCGTCACAATTCTCCATCCAAAACCAGGGCCCGCGGAAAACAGTTTGCAGGAGGTGCTCGTTTATAGTTCCTTTGGAGCAGGGAATGGTGTGTGTGTGTGTGTGTGTGTGTGTGTGTGTGTGTGTGTGGGGGGGGGGGGGGTCCTTAGATTGATCAGCTGCCAATTTGTATCAGCAGCTGTGAAGTTTAAACGTGACATTGATAAATGAGTGAGAAAGGTAGCACTGCTCCAACAAATGGTCTTTTCTTTGAGTACTGAAATGGTAGCTAGTCGGAGAGGCCTATTATTATTAGTAGCATTATTATTATCATATTTTTTATTACTTGGCACATAAATGGGCAAAACCAAAATGAGTGGGATACTTCCAAAATTATTTGTTGAAGGGTTTCAAAAAATGATAACAATAAACATAAATTAGTGTTGGGTTTAGCGAGGCAGACTTTACTATTTTAATAATCTCACACTGGTGTCTGTAATATTGTTCCTGTTTTGGTGCATTGGTTTGTGGTATGCATAATAAGACTTAAACCTTGCAGTTTGTGGCAATATTTTAGTTATCCCTGCAAGCATTTAGAAGTAGATTGTAAACGATATATGGGCTAATTAATATGCTGTTTAAAAAAAAAAGAAGCATTATGTGTGAAATTGTAACCTGATGTTCATTGATCAATGCATGTACTTTTGAAGAATATTCAATATGAAGTAGTCATTGTCTGTTGTGTGATTATAAATCTCTATAAGTCTGTAATGTTTCATCATAGGAGAGAAAGCCATCACTGGTTATTTCCATGTGACTTGTATTGACGTCACATAGAAATAACCACAAAAGAATGTGATCTCGCATACTAGTAAAAATAGGATGTGTGAAGGGTGTCTAGCTGTGCTTTGTTACTCAGCGTGGCTCTCCTTCTCTCGTAGATGTTTGCTCCTCCTGTGGCCAATGGCAAGAACCGCCCCATCACCCTCGCAAGCAGTCAGTTTGGCGGATCAGGTGAGCTCATACAAATCATGCTTTTCTCTTAACCTTGCCTCTCTGCAAACTTCAGATGAGCAGTTCTACATGCTACATTGTAACCGAACATCCTTACTGTATCGCCTTCGCCAGCGATTGATTGTTTCTTTCTTCTTATTCTAAGTCCTTTGGATAAAAGCGTCTGCTAAATGCCCTAAATGTAAATGTTCATTCTATGTGTGTACACGCTGATATACTTCACAATCAAGGTACGTTTATTATAGTGTGAATGCACGGTTCTTGTCGTCCATCCTTAAAATGATGTCTACTTTATGCTGGATAAGCGTTTTCAAACGTATTTTAGGATAAATATATTTGGGAAGTCTAAGCCTTTATTTTACCTTTGAGATATCCTTTGTGGTTTGGACATTGTGGGCAGTTTAATTGCACATTTCACTTCTCTGTTAGCGTGCAACAGCCTGCTCTATATGTTATAAAGAGCGAGATCATTTACATTATTTGGTAATGGCAAACCGGATGTACGCTTTGGGATACAATGTCTTCCAAACTCCGTTAGAAGTAAGAAAATGTTTATTAAAATAAAATGGGATGCTAAAATAATAGGGGGGCTGTTGGAGTTGTTTTCTCATATAAATATTTCAGGTGTTGCGGGGGTTTACACATTTTTCAATTAAAACTCACTTTTGTCCCAATAGATTTTTCTTTCTTTTTTTTCCCTTTTTTTTTTTTTCTTTTTTCCACTGAGCCATTTCAAAGTGTAAAATGGCTGCCAGTTTCCTCCTTCACAACACCTGAAACCTGCGAGTGAGCCCTCGCTCTCTGCTGAATGTTATTAGTAAGTCGGGGTTGCGCCGTTCCCCTGTCACCCTGCCAACCTGCCGCGTGAAAGAGAGTCACACTCCCCAGAGTGCGAACTCAGCCACTGAGGAACAAAGGCAAAAATGAGGAGGGAGGGGGTGGCTTGTGGACTTGAAACGACCCCCTCCCGCCCCCACCACCACCACCTCCTCCTCCTCGGCCTGAAGTGTAAAACACCCCCCCCCCCCCCCCCCCCAGCACGGCACAGGGCTCTCCCCCCACTGATCTGCAGGAAATGGCTCTAGTCTGAGACAATGCCCCCCGCCCCCCCAGCCTCTAAACCAGCCCAGCATGCGGCGAGTGTCCGGAGAGAGGCACAGGGCGGCTGAATGGGGGGGATAAGCCCTGGAAGGCCGGATTCGGTTTGTTTCTATTACAGCGGGCAATTACTTAGCAGCAAGGAGTTAATTCCTGTGCCACCCCACCCCCCCCCCCCCTTCCCCAAAAGTCCTAAAGTGTGCCCCTTGGTCATTGACACCCATTTGAATGCGATACTTGAGGCTGTCACATTTAACTACAGGGAACTCCAGGTATCCCTTAATAGCACTTGAGAGTAAAAGTGCAAACATCTACACAACCCCGCGCCTGGAAAGTCCTGTAGATGCCGGGTATCATGACACTGTACACCGCCCGCGTAGAGGGTGGAAGTCTGGCCACCGGTGTGTTGAGCTGTTTGGGTTACCAGGAAGTGTGTCCGGTATTCCGAGTGACCGCATCTTTGGACCGTACAGTGTGGAGTTATGTGTGTGCGTGTGTTTATATCTCGCGCGCACACACACACACACACACACACACACACACACACACACACACACACACACACACACACACACACACACACACACACACACACACACACACACACACACACACACACACACACACACACACACACACACCCCAGCTGTAGGAACCCCTACACACACTCGAGGCGAGCGAATGTAAAGGCCGGCGCTCCCCCTCCCCTCTTTGGGTGATGTCACGGCGGCGGTGGCGGCTTGTTTACCGCGGCATCCGGCAGCGCGGGAACGGGCGGCCTGCGGCCCAGCGGTCCACCGGACCCCCTCTATTCACCAACACAAAAGTGCTCGGAGGGGGGCTAATTGCATTAGTCGTGCTTCTTCCCCCAGCCAGAGCGTTGGTAGGGGGCGGGAGACGGAGCTGGGTGTTGTGGGTGAGGCAGGGGGAGAGGGGAGGGCAGGGGGGGAGGGAGGCAGAGGAGGAAGGGGCGGCTGTGCGATCCATAGCAAAGGTAGTTTGTGTGTGAGAGGGGGAGGGACGGGGGGAGAGGGGGAGAGAGGGGGAGAGAGGTGGAAGCTGAAAGAACCAGAACCCACAAGCCTTGGAGCAGGCGTTTTCTCTGTCACCTCTGCAGCTGCTGACCAGACCCCCCCCCCCCTCCCCCGCCCGCCACTACCACCAAATACA
Source organism: Gadus morhua (assembly GCF_902167405.1). NCBI lineage: Eukaryota > Metazoa > Chordata > Actinopteri > Gadiformes > Gadidae > Gadus > Gadus morhua. Next base: position 27,809,465 of record NC_044059.1, on the reverse strand, counting down.
CACAAACACACACACACACACACACACACACACACACACAGACACACATGTGTTTTCCACCAGACTTTAGGAAACTGGTTGGGGGAGGGGGGACACCGACTTCACTGGTGGCAACACTTCAATCTTCAATGGTGCACTTTGAAAGCATTAGCATTGAAGAAGAATCCAGGGTTTGCAAGCGAGAACCCGGGCTAGGGATACATATCTATATATTTTTTTTAAGGTGTAAACATGATTTTGCGTTTTTTGTTTGAAAGAATGTGCATAAAAAAAAGAGTGGGCTTAATTTGGGCTGTCTTGAAAATGTACGACAACGGGCCTGCGTCCGCACAACCACAGTAAACAACATTGTGAGTTTACACATGTGGCCTCTCTCACCCTCCGGCTCGTCTTTTGAACTCTCGCACATTCTTTCTCTCTCCTTCGCCCTCTCCCCTTACACGCGTATACACACACACGCATACACATGCACAATAGAGCACACACACGCGCACAATAGCACGGACACGCACACACACTAGCACACACAGAGTATTGTTCCCCAGGAATTACACTGTGCATTAGTGTATAGCAGCTGTAACAGCCTAAGCCCCGAGATTGAAGACACAAGAAGGATTTTTGGCTTTGCTCTTAAAGTAAATTAGATGTTTCCAGTGCTTGTAACTTGTGGAGGCTTTTGTGGCTTAGAATAAGAATATTCTTCTGGGCTTACACTCAATAGTATTTGCCTCGCTTTGTAGCATCACTGCAGGCTTACTCACAGTCACACCTCCTCGACTGGTTTCTCAGTCTTAATGCATGGATGCAGACAGAAATGCATGCATACATTCATACATCCAGAGATCCTCTTATAGGCATTTAGCCGTTCACGTTGATAACGTCTCTCGCTAATTGCGCCATGTGTCAGAGGTGCGGTTTAATTGAGAATGTAGAAAAATGCAGCCTGAGAAAACCCATTTGGCCACACCTGCGTCTGTCGGACGGTGGCGGGTTTTTTTTTGTGTAACGACGCTTTATTTTTAGTAATAAACAGAATTAATTGCCGTGTTCCTTTCCGATGACACCGGTGCTAAGTCACATGACGACGGACCAGAACCGGACCAGCAGAGAGATCTAATAAACGAGGAGATGCTCTGAGGTTGTCTGCTCGCCGCTGTCCTCTCTCGTCGTTGCAGGGTGCTGGCCTGCCATTGGCTGGCTCGGCTTCAGTGTCTGCTCCACAGTTCTCCACCTTGTTTTAATTGCCTCGAGTTAATTACTCCACTAAGTGTGAAACTATGTTGTCAGACTTCTGCTGCACTACTGCTCCCTCTCTCGCATGCGCTCTGGTTCTCCCCCGCTCGCGTCTCCTTCCCCTTTGTTTCTGCTCCCCTGCTGGCCCGTGGGGGGGGGGGGGGGGGGGGGGGGGGGGGGGGGTTCTGGAGGAGGTGCTGGGTTGTGTGTGGAAAACAACATTGCACATGAGCAGAGCTTATAGACGCAATAACGGGTAACCGGAGATGTACGAAACCGTCGTATCAAACGCAAAAATGTCCTCGGTCGCGATTGATCGGAATGTTTCTCGTTCCCGAAAAGATTTTTGTACGTCCAGAAGGTTTTTTACTCGTGGTACGCACTGTAGGTTAACGGCTACCAACCAGGAAATGGTTCTGGTTCTACTGGTCCTACTGGTGACAGAGGAAAACGTGACGGGGATATCAGAGGGCTTATCATCAAACGTTGAGATGGCTTTGTGTGGGTTGGGATCTCCTTGAGGAAGACCGCCCATCCTTCCTCACGCCAACGGATCACATCTCTGTCCGCGGCGGCGGCCGAGTGGCCGTCACCTTTATGCAGAGGTGTGTCCGTCACGCGCGTCCCGTCGCGTTGGAGGCGACGCTTTATTAGCGGCACGGCCACACGGCAGCCGCGCGCTGACAGTGAGTGAGCGGGGCTGATCTTCTGAGGTCCCCCTCCCTCGCTCCGCCCCCCCCCCCCCCCCCCTTCCCCCCCCGATTCTCCACGCCATTGGCATCAGCTCCATAGATCACGGCTGTCGCAGCATGTGTAGGTGCTTGCACCGCTCTGTTAGTCTCATCACTCATTCGCACTCGTCAGCCAGGCTGCTGATCTCGCCCAGACCTCTCTTGCACTCCCTCGCCCACCCTCCCCCCCCTCTCTCTCTCCCTCCCCCTTCTCCTTTCTCCTCGTTTCCCTCACTCTTGAGTCTTCTCTCTCGTTCCATCCTCTCTCTCTCGCGCTCTCTCTCTCTCTCTCCCCCTCCCTCCCTCCCTCCCTCTCGCTCTCACGCTCTCACACATTTTTTTAATTAGGCAAAAATCAAAGGCAAAATATGAATATTCATAAGGAAACCACATTAATATGCACAATTATGCAAATCAGTATGCAATTAAGCCTTGTGTCTCCAGAGAGCCTGGATGGCATTAGCGCATAAGACTGGGAGAGGGGATGATGGGGGTATTTTGGAGTTTTCTGCTCCACCAATCTTTTGGAGGTTTTTATTTTTTTTCCGCCACTTCACATTGGTCCTTTGTTTACTTTAAACATATCAGTACCTGGTAGTTCTTAAAGCCTAATTTAGATTCTAAACATATTTATGTGCGCCTTTGTCTGTAATTGAGCTGCGGGTTGGCTGGATGAATGAGATAAAATTGCAGTTCAGGTGAGGACACATTATATGTGATTATGTTTCATTTTGAAGAAGATAAAAGGACATCTTCTGCTCTGACGTAAGCGCCCACTGGGAAGGCAGCATTCAGTAAAAACTCACATTTATGGATTTATCTCTCCCTTAATTATATATATTTTTTTTATGCGTTTAATGCGTTTATAAACCATTCAGAACGGGCAAATGCTTACAAAAAATGTATTACAAATATTATTTTTATCATGATGAGTACTATTTATGATAATTATATCGTCTTATCTGTTGCCTTTTACATGCTCACCCAACCTAGGTCTTGCGATCTCTCTACCGGTTTATATCTCTACCGGTTTATAACATAATAATTAATTTACATCATAATTAACAAATTAAATGTTGATATAATCTGTGGATTTTCTTCCCATTTCATTCTGTGTTGTTTTAAGCACGACATTGTTGCGCTGGGTATAACCTGTTTTATTATGCATTATTAAGCCTGTGATCAAGAGAAGGGTTCATTGCTACCTGGTTCTCCTGCCTCTCAGTGCTAACGCCGTGCCTCCACCATATGATCCAAAGAGGGGTTCATTGCTGCCCCTGGTTGTACCCCTGGTTCTCCTGCCTCTAACACCTTGTCTTCCATCTCTTCCTCAGCTCTCGATGAGCGCAGCAGCTCTGGGTCCTGGGCCTCGGCAGAACAGAACAGCCCCTCCTTCAACCAGGGACGGGTAAGCGCTATGCACACATGCATGCGCGCGCATACACACACACTCACACACGCGTATGTATATATATGCTCATACAAGCACGAGCGCATACTCACACAGGCGTACACACGCATGCACAGGATCCTGGTGGCAGTTGCTATTTTTATCCGATCATCAATACCTGATGTCACGGTGAAATCTCTCTCTCGCTCTCTCACTCTCGCTCGCTCGCCATCTCTGTCATATTTCACAAATGTGTCATCTGACGGAGGGATCACTTGGCCAGAGCTCGCTCTCTCTCCCCGTCTCTCTCTCTCTCCCCGTCTCTGTGTGTCTCTCTCTCTCCGTCTCTGTGTGTGTGTGTCAACCATCACAACAGCTTAGTATTTTGGCGTGCCGCGTGCCAGTTATAATTTGGAGCGGCAGAGCTACCTCCATCTATAATGGCTTTGGCGTCGGCTCTGTGTATTGGCACACGGTTTGCTAGCCACAGTACCGCGATGGAAGCCCATCGATAATTGCAGCCTCACATCCGCCGAACTGTCTTGGCACAACTCTGTGTAAATACAAGAACCAGGGGGGGGGGGGGGGGGGAATAAATGCAGCAGACTTTGATTACCACAAGTTGATAATTAAGAATGTCTGCGTTTGAATCCCCCGAGATGAAGCAGATATCTTGTTGGCATGGATGCCCTTGGTTGCTGTGTGAATAAGTGTGTGTGTGTGTGTTGGGAGGGGGCTGTTCTGCAGAGTTAAACAGTAGAAAAACCAAAAGGCGGCAGGCTGGGTTTGATGTGTTTTGGGTTTTGTTCAGGTGTGTTTTTGTTTGTGTGCGCATGTGTTTTTATTTAAACCAAAGGTGTATTTTTTGTGATGGTTCCTACAGAGCTATGGAGAAGGACCCCACTACAGTGAGCATGACAGCCTGTCCTCCCCCTTCCTCAGTGCAGGAATCGCAGGTATGAGCCAAACTCACTCCAAAGTGGCCAATATTATCATTGAAATCTATTTCCTACACTAGCAAGCGAATAGCTGCCGCCATCATAATGTTACAGTAATGTCATCCAAATGTGAAAATTAGTTATTTATTTCTAGTGGTTCATTTTTTTTTTTTTTAACTAATCCAAGTTCTATTAAAATAGTTGCATACTATTATTCTGCAGTGGTGCTGGCTGTTTTTTCGCATTTCCGTTATGACCGCTAAATTGTTATCTGGGCAGCGAAGTGTGTGTGTGTGTGTGTGTGTGTGTGTGTGTGTGTGTGTGTGTGTGTGTGTGTGTGTGTGTGTGTGTGTGTGTGTGTGTGTGTGTGTGTGTGTGTGTGTGTGTGTGTGTGTGTGTGTGTGTGTGTGTGTGTGTTGATTCGTTGAATGTTGGAGATGTTAGGCTACTGGAGCAGAAAGACTCCCCAGGGTTTAGTCTGGCAGGCGGCCTCATGCAGCTGAGCGTACGAGAAAAAAAAACTAGATGGGGGAGGGGGGGGGGGGGTATATATCTGGACTTTTTGTACTTTCAAAAACCTACTTTTAATTTGTTCCGTCACACACCATTGCATCCCGCGTGTCTACACGGCCCAGTGTCTTAGTGGGGTATTCATTCAGACTATCGTGGTTCTCCCTCTCGCAGGTAAAAATGAGAGGCCTCCATACAGCTCCTTCGGCGGCCCGGTGAGTCCCAGTCCTCCCTGCTGCTCAAACCTGTCATTCTGAACATTCGTTAGGAGTAAAAAAAATAAAATAAAAGTGGTTTCTCACTTCTCCTTTCATGTGAAACAATTTGAATGTGTGGTCTCTTGTTTCAGTATTTTTTTCTCTTTTTTAGTTTTGAGTGTTGCTTCCCATGACCGTATTCTCACCCCCTCCTCCCTGTTCCCTTCCAGCCTGGCTTCCTCCCCAGTGACATCGCCATGCCCAACCCAGAGGCAATGTCCCCCTCTGGCCTCAAGTTCTACCCCTCGTACCCCACCAACCCCAGACGAAGACCCCCAGATGGCAGCATAGGTGAGAAGCAGCTTCCCACTCCTTCCCAGTACAACGCACAACGGCCTTGCATAGAGAGCTGAAAAACCAAGCGGAAATGTAGATTCATTAGCTAGTATTCAGAGGCACTGCAGCCAACCAAGTAACCCAGGTGTCACATTAAAAGCGGGCACTTTATGAAGTCACTGTGGTGACATTACAAGACTTGGTCTGAAGCTGATGTCTGTGGTCTGAACCCTAGTCTCTGTGCCTCTGTTTTACACGCAGACACCCAGCCGAAGAAGATCCGGAAACCCCCTGGCCTGCCATCCTCGGTAAGAACCTGTTCACCCTCCGCCGTCTCGCCCCTTTTCTATTTCTCTTCTCCGTGTCCTCTCGCCGCGAGACGCTGCACTCCAGCGCCGTCTGCCTGAGCGGGTCGCACGACAGTCGGGTTTGAGGGCCCCGTCTGCATTGTCGGACTCAGTCAGACGAACCCGGGTAGCTGTCGGCTCCCGGTCGGCTCTCCGCGAGCCGAAACTCTGCCACCGTTTCCACGTCGGCGCTCCGTGTGAAGTGGCGCCTGGGTTACGCGGGGGTCTCTCGTTGACGGGAGGGGGAGCCCGTGAAGGACTCGAGTCAGGTGTGGAGAAGAGAAGAAGTTAGCGTACAACCGGTGTGACCGGAGGTGCTGCGGTCGGGATGGGGGGGGGGGGGGGGGGGGGTTCAGACCACGGGGGGCGGGGGGGGGGGGGGGGGGGGGGGGATCTTGTAATCTGTCGGTTTAGCATTGCTCAACGTGCCGTCTCTCTCTCGGGGACAGCAGAATTCCTACCAGCTCACTGGAGATTATGATGGAATACGAGCAGCAAATGGAGGAAACGCTTCCAGATTAATAGCCCATGTGATTGATTTTTATTCGATTTTCCAAGGCTATTTAGATAACAATAATGGTTCATTTGTTATTGTTATCGAGCTATTGTTATTAATTATTATAATAACCCTTTCCTGAATTGTTTCTCTTTATTTGCTGTATTGAAATACAGCCGAGGGAATGCAAGGCATGCAATCTAATGTTTTGCAAATGCACGTCGTTTTCAGTCAATCTTCTCTCGATTGCCATAGAAACCGACTAACAAGCACAGCAGAAATGTGTGATAATGTTGATTCTTTAAGAACTATGTTTGAAATCCCTTGAGCTGCTGACATGTACTCGTTCTTCTCACGAAACCTTATTTATCTCCAGAGTGTCAGGTGCCAGTGCAGTAGCAACATGGCTATAGATGTGCGCGGTACGCCACAACCACTGCCTTAGCTTTCAGGGAATCGTCAATAACAAATACAAGCGTCGCACGTGCGTCTTCTGTCGCCCAGACCAAGTTTTAGACCCAAGTCACCGACGCTCGGGTTTAAAGTCCCCCATAAACCCAGCACTCTGTCCAAACACGGCCATGCCCCTCCTGATAAGTGTCGGGGACGAGAGGTTGACACGGTGTATCTCTGTGTTAAACTAACAGTCTGTCACCTGTTGGTTCTTTGTGTGTGTGTGTGTGTGTGTGTGTCTCTGTGGCGCTTGTGATGTGGTACAAAGTGACGCTCCTTTCTCTTTAATGCTTTTTTTTTTTTTAACATGGACACCCACACTGTGCAACATTTCCCCGCAGTGTTTATGATTGTGCATGAACCCTTACCACTACTCTACATCTCTCTCCCCCCCCCTCCTCCTCCTACACTCAAGCACATTGCCATCCCCCTTCCCTTTCACCCCACGCCTCACCACATGATAGTCCGGGTGGGCCGGGTGGGCTCCCCCTGGGACTGACCCAGTTGTGGGGCGCAGGCTCATGAGGCCTGTGAAGGCAGCGTCTGAGCTCAGATTAATGACTGCTGATGATGATGATCGTGTGGTCTCCCCTCCCCCCCCCCCCCCCCCCCCCCCCCCCCCCCCCCTGCTGCCTCACTATATCCTCCCCACCCCCAAAGCCTCGTATATATACACACACACACACACACACACACACACACACACACACACACACACACACACACACACACACACACACACACACACACACACACACACACACACACACACACTGTGTGTGTGTGACTGTTTTATGTTTCCTGTTTACTAGTCTGAAACCATTGAATTGAGAACTATAGCCGGCATGCTTGCCAGAAGACTTGGGAAATACCCGTATTAATTGAGTGGCGAGATGTCTTGCTTAAACAAACGCACAGTTTCCCCGCTCTGGTCCGGTATAAACTTGGCTTCCGCCATGGTAATGAACTGTTTGTCCCTCCATGTTAAAGCTCCTTTCCTATCCTCTCAGAAACTGCCTGACCTCTCTAATCCACTAATACCTGTCCACCAGATCACCCCCTCTCTCAACTCCCAAAGCCACAAACAAACAGCTAAAGAAACTAATCTCCTGACCACTTGTTGCCTATTGTGTACAAAAACCCATTTTCAAATCTTCCCTTTCCGCCGACGCTAGTCCCCTCTGAGTCTCCGTCCCTGTCTTCATAACCCATGTTTATTGCCAACTGTTGGGATCTTTGCGCGGTCATAACCCGAATTGCATTAACCCCCTATTAGCAGAGGATTTTACCCTAGAAATCCCCTCTCTTCCTGCGAATACAATTATCCGGCAGCAGCAGTGACTGCCAGGTCCTACGCTCTGGTCTGCGGCGGTATAGGAGCCGGCTGTATTGTTCTCTACGAGCGGAGCAACGCAAAGCCTTTTGTTGAATGAAGCCGTCTCCATCATGTTTTGTCCTGAATTAACCACCATTATTTTCTTAAATCCCCCGTTTCCTTCACACCCCCCTGGCCGTATCGAGCTTTGTTTAAGACATTTTGGAATACCTTCATCTGTCCCCCACAACACCACCCTGTATCTCACGAGCATTTCATAAATCATCAGGGCTTACACGCACACGCACACGCACACACACTCGAACACGCACGGCTTTCGTGCCATCCCCAAACCACTGCAAGCTCGTTTCTCTCTCCCTCTCCCCCTCTCTCTCTCTTTGCCTCTTTCATTTCTCTTTCTCTCTCTCCCCCTCTCTCTCTGTGACTGGATCCCAGCCCCCATCTCTCTCTCTCTGTCTCTCTCTCCCTCTCTATCGCTCTCCCTCCCTCTCTCCTCTCCCTTCCTTAGCCCAGCTGCCTGTGGAGTTGGACGTGGTCCAGGAACAGGCAGATGGCTCTGTAATTAGAAGTGCATCTCTCCATTCCCTTTCCACTTCTCCCTGTTAAATCAAATTACAGAAAAAAATCCCTTTTCTGGATTAGCATTCTTTGCAGCATAGCCTTCGTTTCTCTCGTCTTCCTCTCTGTCGCTCTCTTCCGCTCCTTCTCTCCCTCTTCTGGTACTTGGGAGAGGAAGTGATGGGGCAGGCTTTGGTGCGTCTGCCTGTATGGATGGATGGAGGGAGCACATCAAGTGTATTGTCACTTCAAGCACAGCATCAGCCCTCTCTCTATAGAATTGCATACGGTCGGCTTAATGGACGCCATGAGAGGCAAATATAAAATGCTCCATTTCATTAAAAGCAGATTGTGCATCCACACTGTGCGCGCACATTAAAAACAAAGGAACCCTGCAAAGGTGCGGTTGATGCCGTATGAACAGCGAGCCTGGAGGTGTGTGTGTGTGTGTGTGTGTGTGTGTGTGTGTGTGTGTGTGTGTGTGTGTGTGTGTGTGTGTGTGTGTGTGTGTGTGTGTGTGTGTGTGTGTGTGTGTGTGTGTGTGTGTGTGTGTGTGTGTGTCGCTCTAGCAGGGTGTCTATAGGGAGGAGGTGTGTAGCGGGCAGTGCGAGTGCAATGCCACTGGGCCCCTGGGAGCAGGAGGAAGCTCTCACTGTGTTTTGGGATTTGAGCCGTGGCTGTGCCCAGCATGCAATGGCCACGGTGCTCCCCTTCACAGGCAAGCAGCCGACCAGCCTGCCGCGCTGGCAGACTCCCCCTCGCCACCTAGTGGCCACTCGGAGCCACTGCAGACGGATTGCTTTTTCGGTGTTGTTGACGAACCGTTTCACTACTTTTGTGTTTCCCCCTTCGTCAAAGCTCTCGGATTCTGCAGGAGACATGTTTCAGGTTGGGTTTGGAGTCATGCAATGTGTCGGGGATGGAAAATTGAACGACGATGTTTGATGTGCAGGTATACGCTTCCACATCTGGCGAGGAGTATTCCAGGGACAATGAATACCACGGAGCGAAGCCTGGATCCGTCTATCCTGGATCCTTTTACATGCAAGGTAACGTAGCCCGGATAATGTACAGGAACGCCGGAGGTCCTCCGTGACGTTTGGGTGCAGACGTGGTTCTTTCTGTCTTTTTTTTATTTTTTTTAATCTCGGCTATTGTTCCTCCTCCAGAAGACTGGTCATCTTCCGGCTACTCAGCGATGCTGGGGAGCTCTCCTCACATCGGACAGCCGGGCTCCTTCTCGTCCATCAATCCCCAGGACAGGATGGTGAGTGGCACACCTGGCTCTCAGTCCCGGTCTGACCCCAGTGTCTTCCTATGTCCTGCCAGGCGCCAGGTCAATACACCCCAAGGGTTCCGCTGTACAGCAGAAACTAATGAAATCTGCCCGGTAACGGTATCTGCTGTTTTTTTTGGTCAAGTAATAGTAGCCATGTTTTTGCGAGACATTTTACCCTTTTAATTTTGACATTTTTGGGTTATACATTTGATGCTGTTTTTTTTTTTATTTTGTTTTATTTTTAATTGTACTTTTATCAGCGTTTCTTTCTAGGAATTGTGCTACTTAAGCGGTTTGTTTTCTCATGTACCTCCTCTGCAAGCTCTTTTCCCGAAAACGCTCGGTAAATCAAGTTTAGCATTGGTCTGTTAGCATCAGGGCCATCCCTCATCGAGATGGATGTAGGTCACAATGTTTAATCTTCTGTGAGCGCTTTTGCCCAACGCAGCTGCTTGTATCCTTCTCCAGAAGCGTCACCCCCTGCCTCTGTCCCCACAGAACTATCCCCTGCATGGCAGCGAGGTCAACGGCTTTCATCCAGTCCCCACCACCTACAGCCACACCGCCACCCTCAACGGGGACGGCATCATGGGTGAGGCCGCCACCGTGGTTCCATCACTCGGAAGGAACCATCATACTGATGATGATTCGTTATTTGGATCGTTCATCTTTGTCAACCTTCAATCAATCGATTTATTATTATTTTAAAGTGCAGTCTCGCCATCGAAATGTCCTCAGAACCCTTCTCGATCAAAAAAGTGTGATTTTAGATATTTGTATCATTTGTCTGGTCTGCGTTATTGTTGCGTTGGGAGGTTATCTCTTTGTATTGCGCGTTAACGCGTGTGATCTTTGTTTTTCCCTGTAGCACCCAGACAACCGGTCAACAGTTCGGGCGATGAGATCGGGAAGGCTCTTGCCTCTGTACGTTTTAAGCAGCCTCGAAATACCCCCCCCCCCCCCCCCCCCCCCCCCCTGCGTCTCCTCCTATCCCATTGGTTTTGTGAAACCCGATTTATTTTTCATTGTGTTTTATTGGATTCCTTCAATGTTCAGATCTACCCTTCGGACCAACACAGTAACAACTTCTCCTCTGCTCCTTCCACTCCTGGTTCTCCTCAGGGCATCACAGGTACAGTCACGTTGAATAAGCATGCGCCCCGTACACTGTTCTTTAAACATTTGGACTGTATCAACCAATGGATGGATTATCATTTATCTGTCAATTCGGCCATGGGATAAAATCGTGTAAATTAGCTGATCATTTAAAGCTTTGTTTGACGAATTGATACGTCTACAAATGTCCTCTTTATGTTTTGGTCCCTTTGTTTAAGGTGATTTAGTATACATCCTTGACAAAGGAGCAGTGGCACTTTCTCAGGAAGTTCACTAGCGCCACCTGCTGTTGGACTTGAGCACGGCGTTTGTGAATTCACCTCTTCCTCTGTTGTCGTTTCAGGAGCTCAGTCCCAATGGCAGAGGCCGTCCACACCCAATTATGAGGGGCAGCCGCATTCAATGGTACGCCCACACTCTCCTCATCCGTCACCATGTGGCACGATGGTTAAAAAACAACAACCTGGAAATACATTGCGATTGTATCTGATTTTTGTGTTTCCGTCCACGGAAGCAGAACAAAATCGAAGACCGCTTGGAGGAGGCCATCCACGTCTTGCGCAGCCACGCGGTGGGGCCGTCCGACATGCACAACCTGTTGAACGCCGTGTCTTCCGTACACAACGGCCTGGGGGGCCTGTCCCCGGCCTTCTCCAATGCCGGCCTGCCCCTGGGCAGCAGACACCCCGCCATGGTCAGTCCCCCCCCGCCCGACCCGGACCCCCTAGCACTGAGGGCCAGGCTCCAGTTCTGGGTTCAATCCCCAGTGTCCCGCCATCTTGAGCAAGAGGATGAACCCCTAGAATTGATTTGTTTCCGTCTGGGTCCGTGTTTCAACGGCTTTCTGTTGGATCGAGTGCAGCTTCACGTTTTGCTTTATGTTTTTGACGGTACATGTCACAGGCAATATTGGTCAATGTTTATTGATGTTATAGTTTATTTGGTTGCCTGTGACGTAATGACTAATTACATTTAGGGCATTCATAGTAATGACTATTGTTATAACTGTAATGAATAGCAATAACACATGTTGGTCCTGAGGCTGAGCGGGTAGAACCACTGAGGGAGACGACGTGTCGATGTGACGCATCGTGGGACTGACCCCTCGCCCGTCTCTCTCTCCTCCTCCCCAGGGGGCGAATCACCACGAGGAGCCCAGCGGCCTGCCCCCCAGCAGCGCACTGCTGCACAGTCACCACGCCTCCGGAGCCCCGCAGACGGCCGGCCCCCCAGAGGCCTTCTCCTGTGAGTCCCCCCGCACAGCCTGCGCCCCACGCAGCTCCCCCCCCCCAATTGAAGCCGGTCGTTTCTCTGGTCGTTCCAGACTCGCGTCCCGTCGTACTGCGGTTGAGGCTCAGTCGTGGTTTCATGTTGACGCAACACAAGGGGGGTTACGGACCCGTTGCGTCCTTGCGAACCGTCCTAGCGTCCACCGCCAGGGCGTGACGTGCCGTTCACAAAAATGCCTCAATATGTAATATTGCGTTCTGTTGTATGGTACTCCAGTAATAATAATTACGACATTTGAATTATGTTATTCGTACGCCAACTTCTCAAGAACAACAATGGTGACCAAGCTGGGGTCGTGTCTGGAGAGACGCCCGGGAGCAGTGTCATCCCTCCCCTGGAAGCCTGACTCCTCTGTGTCCTGACCCCTGAACCCTGACTGTTCCCCCCCCCCCACTCAGCTCTCCCTGGCTCGGTGGCCCGCTCCACACACTCCTCCAGCAGCGGCGACATCAAACGCGAGGACAACAACAAGGAGGACGACGACAACTCGTCCAACGCGGACAAGTCGGAGGAAGAGAAGAAGGAGGCCCAGAAGTTGGCTCACACCAGGAGGTAGGAAGGCCGCCTTCCGAACCGCACGCATGCGGCGGAACTTTGAAAAAGGCAATACAGGCTCCGAGGCTTCTGACGTTGTTTGAGGGGCCTGTCGCTGATGTACAATATAATGACCTGGGATGCGGTCCTCATTCATTGTTCTGTTCAGCCTCTCGCTTTGCAGAGGCTAAACTCAATTTATTTACTCTCTGTGACCTTTCTGAAGTGCCACCGCAGGCACTGTATAGTTTTTAAAATGAGTATTCGTCTTCTTCGAGTTGCTGTAAGATCAACCATAAGTATTGCATATTAGTTCCCCCCCCCCCTGGGAGCAGCTATTCAGGGGTTCTGTTGTAGAATCACTGCTAAACGACTTTTCGCAATATTCCTGGAGGGATGAATCAATAATTTAGCGAGGGGACACACAATTATAGCCCTTCTATCTGCCCTTTTGCATTCAGAATGCCTCACCTAGACTTTGCAGTTCAAGAAGGAGTCGGGAGGGAAAGCAATCCTGGGTAACGTCGGAAAACAATAACGCAATGGAGCCGATCAAGAAGCGCATCGCAAACCACGCGTGGATACAGTACAATATCAGACACGCATGCGGGAGCACTGGTATTACTTGTGAATCGATGTTAGACGATATTTAACAAAGTAAACGTTTTATTACCTGTATTATTCTGTAAGTATCTCTCAAAAGAAGTCTTCCCTGCATGAGGGGATGGAGGAAGGAAGGAAGATGCCGTCGGCTTTGGGACAGCGTTCAGATCTGTGGTCTATGTGTGCATCTGTGTTCTCCTCTCTCATTTCCCGGTGGTAGCTCAGGCTATGCTAGGTATTTTAACCCTGTCAACACCCCCTTCCCCTTGTCCCGTTTTCAGAAAGGAAGTGTTGGCCCTCCAGATCCTCTCTGGCCTTTCAGACCAGAATGATCATGATGATGAGTAAGTCGCTCTAGGAGAACATCCAGTTCATGTGCTTCATGTGTTTCAGACTGTAAATGATAAGAGCACATGTTTAAAAGGTGCAGGTGCCAGGGGACAGCATTGCCCTGCAGAGTCTCTAAGGAAAAACGGGACGATTTTAGAAATCGACGCAACCAAATCTTAGACTTGCTGTTTTCAAAAACATGTGGCGCTTCCTAGATTGTGTGGTTTACCTGGAGGAACTAATGTTCCCCTTTCTAATGGGAGATACAGAAGTAAAAGAAAAATAATCTAGTCAACTGCTGCTGTTAGGCCATTTAGCAACACAGTAGTGCCCAGGGCCCTCGGATGTCTTTCATTCTTCATGTCGGGTGGAACATGCTCTCGGTGCCTATGGTGAGGAAACCATGGATCCTCCAGCACCGAGTTCACCTGTTGGTTTTCAATCTCCTGCGATGGACAGAGCGTCAGACTAACTCTGACCTGGCGGGGGGATGGTACATTCGTATCATCCGGTTACAAGAGCAAACCGCAACAACACCCAAAATATACAAGACGGCTTTTTGAAAAGGTTTGCCTAATCCTGTGCTTGTCTCTTCCTCCCCTCCCCCGACAGTCTCGAGGACGAGGACGACGAAGACCTCCCCCCCGAGGTGAAGATGGAGCGGGAGAAGGAGCGACGGGTGGCCAACAACGCCCGGGAGCGCTTGCGGGTCCGGGACATCAACGAGGCGTTCAAGGAGCTGGGCCGCATGTGCCAGCTGCACCTCAGCAACGACAAACCTCAGACTAAGCTGCTGATACTACACCAGGCGGTCAACGTGATACTCAACCTGGAGCAGCAGGTCCGAGGTCAGTGGGGGAGGGTGGGCGACCAATCGTGTTGTTTGTCTAAAGGATAAGAATGATAAAGGAAATGTATTCAGTAAAAATTGTGTGTGTGTGATTAACAAAAGGATGCATACACATATTCAAGTATTCATATACACGCATTCGTAAACGAAAAGTTAAATAAAAAAATTAATATAATTAAATAGGAAAAGTGAAAGTAACCTTTTTCCCCCGACATATCTACACCTGAAACATGGGGAATAAAAAAATAAATATAATTAAATAAGGAAAGTGAAAGTAACCTTTTTCCCCGACATATCCTACACCTGAAACATGAGTCGTTCATACAAGTGCAGGAGGTGTTGCTGTCATTCCTGGTACTGATCGGACTTGTTGTTCCCCAGAACGCAACCTCAACCCGAAGGCGGCGTGTCTGAAGCGGCGCGAGGAGGAGAAGGTCTCCGGCGTGGTCGGGGAGGGGGGCATGCAGCTCTCGGGCCACCCCGGCCTGGGGGGGGACGGCCACAACCCCGTCAGCCACATGTAACACCAGGTGGGTGCAGGGCCAGGCAGCATTATACGGTATTCAAACTACAGTATACCTCTTTTTGTTTGAAAACATGATGTATTTATTCAGCATGTCTCTCTCAAAAACACTTTGAATTTTCGCCTTAAAAATAATACACAAAATGGTAAAAATAAAAATGTTTTAATCTAAAATAATGTTCAGATATCTATCAAACTGAACTGCACTTTCTATAAAACATAACATTTAGTACATTCTTCAGAAGAAGGAGAAACAATATATCGCTGTCAGTACAGTAAGGATGTTGATAGAACCAAGTGCCAAACACTAACAATCGCTAGGCTAACCCATTCCCCGTACACAACAAAGGATAGGATGAGACAAACGATACACAAATGCTACACAATACTGAGTCTATTTCTAAGTGCCAGGACGCACAACATACAATGAGGGGGATGGGAGGGTGGCTATTCCTCCTATTTAGAGTCTAGATGAACTCCGAACAAGAGAGTCTTGAAGTGAGTCCTTAAGACCTGGACCCGTTCTCCGTGGACGACCCACAGGGCGGGCGTTATGGAACACACTTATCACCTTGATCATCTGGGATTTTACCCGACATTCGAAACTTCGAAACTTCAATTTTGCTTAATAGTACAGGCGAGTCTTCATTCATTAATTGAGTGCATCAAACTTCGTTTTACATGAAGCTATCGAAGTTTAGTGACGTACCAGACCACTAAAAATTATCAGATGGAATTATGCCCCGACTCTGCAACCCTTTTTTTCTATTTCCTCCGATGTGGTTGGCTTCACCCGAGGTTTAAGTATGTTTTTGTTCTTGTTTCCACAGATCTGGTGGGACTCACCTGGCTCTCAGAGGATGTGGCCTTAACTGATTCTTCCACCCCACTCTTCTCCTCCTCCAGTGTGTGTAGATATGGATGTGATTGTGTTTTGTTATTTTTCGGTTTCAAAATGCACACACACACACACACACACACACACACTAGTACACACACGCACACTGCCAAAACTGACAGCCTATTTCGTCGCCACACTCTCGATCATGACCACCAGCTTAAATGTGAAGAACTTTCAGCCTTTAATTTGTTTTTTTTATACATGTTAAGAATATGTTTTTGTTTCTTTTCGTTTTGACTTTTGTTTGATTTTCTTCCGCAACCTGATGGAGTGTCAGAGTACTTAATGTCCTGCCACAAACCTGGGACTTCATACACTGCCGAGAGGTATTCTGGTAAAGGAAAAAGAGAACTGACAAAAGACAAATTTGGTCATGGATTTGTGCCTAATTGTTACATGTTTTCTATAAGACATTTAAGCAAATTGCTTTACGTGTGGAGAAACTTTGTTGTAAGGGATTGCTTGCGTGTATGAGCAATTATTTTTAATGTGGTATGTCCTTCCCAGCGTGATGGTACAGTCTTACATATGTTATGTAACCAAGCCCAGGGCTGATGTCGAATTGTCATACATTCTGTTGATATATATATATTATTTTCCTATTTCCTTGCTTGTAAGAGTTTTGGAGCAGTGCACCAATGTTGCAAGGGAAAGATCAAATGATTTGACAATTGAAAAGAAAAAGACAAACTCTTGTGGACGGCGAGAACACACTGACCCATACAATTAGTGTGTGTGTGTGTGTGTGTGCGTGCGTGTGTGCCCCGAGACCCTGACCTGTCCCATGAAACCGTTGGAAAGAGAGGGCATCACTCTCCAAGCTCATCCATAGTGGGTCGAATCAGTTGCCCACCAAGCCCGTTCTCATCGATTGAACATCAACTCTATTGTGACTTCAGTTCTCCTTCGTTGGCGCAGGAGGAAATGCTGCTTTATTTATTAAAGCATGGGTGGACAAAGACGAAGCACAGTTGTAAATATTAGACTTAAGATTATGGGTGTACGCGTGCAGTGCATTTCCGTTCCTGCGATGTTGGTGTAAACCATACGCGAGAGACCCGCGCCTCACCGAGTGATCAGTCACAGTCGCTGTTACTTAATCGTGACGTGGTTTTCCAGAAGATGCCAGCAGACAATTTGTGTCTCTTGATTGACATTCTAAATAACCTGAGAGCAATCTAGGTTGCTTTGATTAAGAAATGTAATCGGCCCTACAGTTGTAGTAGCAGATAACACTAGATACTTTATTTTCTGAAAAAAAAGAATAAAAAAAAGAGCATTCCCAGTTGGCCCCTCCCCCTTGGACCTAAGTACGTTGCTCCGTCGTCGGACTGAGACGAGATCGGTGTGTTCATTCACCTCCTCTATACATGAATCGGATATTTCACTTACACGTCGGGCAAAATTAAATATATATATATAAGAATATATATTTTTTTGTTAGTCTATACACTTTAGATTTCTAAATATCAAATGGCAATATTAGTCAGAGGTTTAGAGTGTACTGTAGGAGAGTTGAGTGTTGAGGGGATATTTGAGATTTAGTTGAATTTTAAAGTGAATTCAGCCGTCTTTCTCAGCTCAGCCTAAACGCCAGAGACCCCCAGATCACATTGGGAAGGAAGTCAGATATAGCGCTATAATCCGTTTATAAACGTTTTCCCGCCATGAATTGATCCTCTAAAAGTGATAAAATGGTCCGGAAAAAAAATATTTTCCATGGTTTGAGTTAAGGGAATTTATAAGAAGATGTATTCGAAGTTACTCAGATGATTTTCTTTCTTGTCCTTTTTGGGAGTGTGCGGGTGGAGTACGTGCCACTGTCCTCACAGTGATCTCAGAGCGAGGCACCGTGAGGCATTTTGCGCGAAGGGATTTTTATTTTATTTCATCCCCCCCCCCCCCAACTCCCTCACAGTAAATATGCAACTGGTTTGTGAATGTAGCTGCCATTCAAATGTGGGTCGCCTCCATTTTCACATCATATTCCTTGGGGTTTGTGAGTCCAGTATCATTTTCATATCATTTAAATAGTTTTCTTGTGTTCACACTCTGGTTGCAGCCGTGGTGCAGCTTGCTTCAGCATTCTGTGTGTTTCTTTTGGAGGCAGTCATCGGTGTGAGAGTGTAAGATAGAAGATGATATGGAGATCAAAAACAGTGTTATTGATTGTGATACCTTCCCCATTTCACGTGGTGAATGATCTCGACGAAAATGTTTATACCGACTGAAGGCGGAGTAGCCTTCTTGTGTGTCCAGTTATCATAGTATTGTTGAAAGATCTAAGTTGAAAATTGTAGAAAAGGAGACGATGAAAAAAAAAAAAATGACTTATACAAATCAATAGTGTGGCCTTTTTCATTCTCGAGACTTAAGATGTCATGATGGGAGAGTGATACCTTATCAGTGCCTGAACTTGTATTTTCATTTAAAACCGTTTTTTTTTTGTAAACCATATCATTTCATTTATCATGGGAGATCTGAGAGGTACCTGTCCGTCCACCCCCCCATTCCCCCCCCCCTCCCCTTTTTTTCTTTCAGGAAGAAGTCTACATGTTATATACAGACCATTTCCTTCAATGTATCTAGTTAAACAAATAAATGAAGTGTAGTGCTTGTTTAGTTTTTATTCCTCTCTTAATTATTCAACTGGATTACGACCATATTGTCCAAACTGCTGTTTGAGTTAAGTTTGTGGATGCAGGTTATACTTTAATTTTATATTTTTTTCCCCCTGACTGCACCATATTGCCAAACCACTCAGCACTACTGGTTTCCAGAGACTCTGGTGTCAAGCACTCCTTCTGTTTCATGCACAATGGCGTGTCGGTGTGTGCGCGGCTTCTGCGTCGAGCCTTGGCCAACTGGATCGCATACTTTTTGTTTTTAGTAACTATCACCAATTTTTCCCTGAATATCATGGGGCAAGTAAACCACAGTAATGTGCATTATTATATTGACTGACCTTACCTTTAATCTGACGCCACTCTTTTAGGACTTTTTGCCAGAGACTTCTTTCAAAAGGTTGTTTTTGAGGTGATGTTATTTGACAAGATTTAGACACGCGTTTTAGACATGACTATATTTCTGTTCCTGAGGAAAAGATCTCATGCCATTTAGTATTCTGTGAACATCCCCAGGGCCACGACATTCAGCATTCGGGCTGTATTCTCACTCATCGGATGGGGCCAAATACAAGGGGTTGTATTACCGTTTTATACCAAGTCTTGACATGTGCTGATGAAAAATGCTTTGTTGACAGGCCCTTACTTTGCTACAATAAGGTGTTAGTATGAATTTATTTCAACCCCCGCCCTCCCCATTATTATTTTGTCATGTATTTGTTGAACTAAAAAGGGAGAGGGAGATTGATTGATTTATAAGTGTTGAGAAAAAGTAGATCCACAGCTACGGAACAGACATCTTACTTAAACGGAGTGAGGACGACTTCATGACTGCTGCAGCGTCCTCGGAGTGCCTCCAATCCCAGTCTCCTTTTCTTATTTTGTTTATATATTATATATAAAGTAGTTGAACTGTCCTGTATATAACAGTAATGTAGCAATAAATGTGCCATTTTTAATAACAGAACTATACATTTTCCAATGTCTGGCTTTTGAATCTTGTATACATAAAAAGAAAATAAAGGAAAACATTGTAATAAAGGGTTTATTGTAGTTCAAAAATGAATTTGTCTTCCACACCCCACTCTCGTGTGTGTGCGTGTGTGTGTGTGTGTGTGATTGTATTTAGTTCTTTCTGTTTCAAAATGCAAACTATTACACAAAAGCACACTGGGATCATGACCACCAGCTTTAATGTGAAGAACTTTCAGCTTTTTATTTTACTCAGGGTCTTGATACGTACAAATATTATGTAGCTAATATTAATCAAAGACATTCCGGGATATACTATTTGTTACATTTAGAGCGTTTAATAGGTTCCCGTTCACAGCTAGTTATTTCCGTCAGGCACATGAACGGAAACCTCGCCAGGGTCCTACCGAGTCATCAGTAGTAGCAGCAACGCGAAAAGCGACTCAAGAAGGTCAGAATGGTGCAGAAAATACTAAATGCCATCGTTGGTGCCAAATATATCTCCATTCTGCGGACGTGGTAAGATATATTATAAGTTGTGTTTTGATCTATGATTAAGGCTTGTGTTTTTAGCTCTCGAGAGGCTTAATAGAGAGCTGTCGAGTTGTGTATGTCCTTCCATGACCCAACTCTGGCTAGTGGAGCTAACGTTAGCTTCCTGGCTGATTACTCTTACTAAACTCAGATTTGAGTTTATTTTAATGAAGCGCTGAATGTCATTCTAAGATTAGGTTTATTTTTATTTCTTCAATTATCGTCACATAATTCACGGTTTGACTATTCGGACAGTATAAGCATATGTGTCTCGCAGTTGTGTTGATCGTCTTGTTTATAAATGCCTTTTCTGAAACCATACTTTAAATTAATTGAGAACTATATATCGCACGAATGTTTTTTTCGTATACCTCAACCATGCAATCGGTTATTTGAGAACATTAGTGTTAGACACCTTCTGACAGGGAGGGGGTAGATCACCTTGGTTGTTTACACTGACAGATTGCTCCCTCACTGCGACTGGGCAAAGAAATACCTGAACGTGAAAGAGTGAATGAACATTAAAGAGTGAGAGAGTGAGACAAAAACATAACCATGTGCCTAGGGTTTTCAAGGGTTTTCAATATAAACTAATAACTATCTTTATAATTATCAATGTTATTGTATTACATCTCAAATTAGTATTCAGAGATGACCTTGGCTCTGACGTGAACCTCCGCTCTCCGTTTCGTGCAGGGTACCCAACGCGATAGGCTGGGGAACCGTCGGTGGAATCGGGGTGATCCACTTCACCGACTGGCGGCTCATCCTCGACTACGTCCCCTACATCAATGGGAAGTTTGTCAAGAAAGATTAAGATGTTAACTCAAGATTTACGTTGTGAGTATCTCAAAGTGAACACAGAAATACTATGATTTATAAAAAACGGAATACAATTATGAATAAAAACATTTAAGATGACCATATAACATTAGAGATGCGGTAGTTAAGATTTGAGGGTTGTTAAGAAAAGGGTGAAATAAACCATTCAAACAAACAGCCTCTCCCTCTGTGCTTTTTGCCTCCCTACCTATCCCTCCATTGAGATGGTTTGTATCAGACCCCTGTAGGGGTTGACAACGATGTGTGCACGGATGGGATTGACACGCAATCCTCTAACCAACCAGTCAGGACCGGTCTAAAAACACTCTAATGATAGCTCTTCAATCTTACCTACGGCACCTTTCAGTCTTTATATCACTGAATCCACCTCACACTAGTATCTATATTGGTTGCCACATGTAATGTACATCTATATATACCTTCATCTGAAGAGCCAGTTGTAAGAGGTTGGTGTTGTGATGAATGTTTGCGTGGGTTTTGCTATGAAAAGAATGGGGGAGAAACTTCTTTGTATAATTTATATCAAATTCTTGTGTTTTTAAGGGGGAAAATATTGTTTTTACAACATTTCATGTCTTTTTCAAACTAGTGTTGATTTCTCCAAATAAGGTTGTCTGTGCTGTCTCTCTTAAAGGGCTTTTACCCGTGGGATCAAATTATGGAGAAAGACTTCAACCAAGAAAGGACAAAGTTGGCGGCTTTGGAACAGAACTGGCTCCCACCGCTGGGTTGCGGATCTTTGCACTATAGGATATGATCTGTTTGACTACTTGGCTCCATTGTTATTTTATGTTAATAAATATTCTACCGATGAAACTAACTGGTTTCTGCGTGGTGCTTTTGGGATGCATTTCCCATTATATAACTTATGCAATAAAATACTTGGTGTGAACATGCTTGCTCTCTTTTTAAATGTCCACAAATGTGTACATACTATTACAAGAAATCAGACTTTCATAGACTAAAATGTTATTTTTGCTGTGTCATTTTATTTAACAGCTGGATTTTATGACTACTTTAAGTTGCAGAAAATAATCCTATTCGAATTAACAGTCATCAAGTTGGAATAATGCACTGGGGGCGAGGTTAATGCAGAGATATCCAATATTATCTGCCAGACTGCGAATTTGGCGTGTATAATTTCTTTCATTTTTCACATCGAAGGGGGAGGGGACTGAAAGAGGAGAGGGCAGAAGGGATTTAACACAGCGAAAGGGAGAAAACGAGATAGTGTCTTCAAGATGGATAAAAACGAGTAAGTAGACATAGATCTAACAGAGAATATCATATGTAGGTGCATGTTTTGATACGATGTGCGTTTGATGCGGAATCGGTCGTCTTTATGCTGCATTTGGAAATATGTTTATCATCGATTGGACACAGGCGCTTGCATTCGGATTTGCAAATGGCAATGCTGTGCGGTGATCGTTAACTATATTGTATATTCAGTTAACGGTATATGGGCATAATGGGTTTTGGCTATCGCCAAAGACAAGATTAAATAGGAACGTCGGTTATTCATGCTTTGTCGGCTGTTTTCTTCCATTTGTTTTAAATGTAATACCGACACGCCGTTTTTTAATTGCGTGCAAGCTGCTATCAATCAAAACATATTGTTTATATATAGCATACATTGAGAGATCGTCTGTATTTTCTCGACAAGGCCTACTTTGTTCATTCATAAAAGCCGGGTCGGAGTCGGAATGACAAGGGTACATTGTGATGAAGCATTTCTCCAATTTCACAAGCACCAAACTTTGCAGTAACTGAATATCGTTTTGCTCATGCATCTATCATATTTTATCCGGGATTTTTTAAAACCATGCACCCTTTTCTCATCGGATCTGCGATATATACAATAAACCGTAATTTGCGTCGGCTAATGTAAAACTAATAGTGCCCTATGTTTTTTCTGGCGGATGGCGGCTCGTTGCCCCTGAGAGCCTGGCAGGTAGTGATGTGGCTTAGGTCCGCCGCGGAGCGATCTGCGTTACGACAAAGAGATGCGGGATTGTCGTAGAGAAGCCGCTGCCGAAAGCGCCTGTCGTAATTGTTTAGACAAAGGCATGCGAAGTGAAATATTACTTCGTAGATACATATTTCTTAAAATACGAGTTGCTTAACCGCTAGAACATAAGTGGATTTTTTTAGGCTACTCGCGTGGGAAATGGAGAAGAAAAGGTGGGATTGCTCTGCTCTCCCCAAGGGCTGGAAAATGGAAGAAGTGACCAGAAAGTCGGGTTTGTCAGCTGGAAAAAGCGATGTCTATTATTTTAGGTATAAAATTAACTAGGGTGGTGTATATATTACAGGTGCACACAACTCATACATGAGCGCAGAGTTCAAAAACACGAGAGTGAAGTGAACGGTATGAAGTTGGAGGCGGTTTTTATTTTGCAGCAGGCATCTAGGCCAAGCACACCCGCTCCACCGTGGCCGGGACAGCAGCCCTCCGACCCGGCCTGTAGCCTAGCCCTAGCCCTCGGCTGGGGAGGCCCTGGCCGGCTCAAAAGTACGCCCTTGTCCTCTGTGCTTATATTACCTCTACCATTAAAGTGAATCCTCAACGGCAGATTTGTTTTTATTTAGCAGAGGAGAAGAGCAAGATGATGAACAGAGGCGAGAGAGGGGGGAGGCGGGTCGGTTGTATAGTTTGTGGTAGGCTACTGTACAATCATACTGGTGTCACTGTGGTGTGATGTAAGTGACATGTGCATGCACCTCCAGCACGTATCCACTCAGCTGTGACTCTGTAATCATCCTAGAGATCATTCCTCAAACGAGTGGCGGTACCATGTTTCCAGACGGAAACATGTTCCCCCTGAGCATCCGTAATACCATGCAAGTCTCTTTAAGTACTGTTACTAATGGGTTAGTGTACGACTGGTGCACGTTAGTTGTTTTTCCATAACTTTGTGAATATGTTAAATCTGCTCAAACACATAGTGGGACTGACCATGGGTTATAGTGATTTTCATCTGAGACTGTATTCATTCGCCGCTGACACGTACCCGTCAACGTGACTACGATGCCATTGATTGCTGACATGAATGTTCACTTGTTGCATGTTGTGGTCTTCGTTAAATCATTCTCTTTATATAACTCTTTGTTGTATGATCAGTGTTCTGTATGTTATTGTGTGTGTGTTCTCTGTGTCGTTGTGTTGAGTTGTTTGTTCTGTATATTTTAACAGCCTATGCAACTGATTGAATCACTGTCCCCTCTCTTCCCGCTCACTAGTCCCTCCGGGAAGAAGTTCCGGAGTAAACCTCAACTGGCCCGTTACCTTGGTAACCAGATGGACCTCAGCTCGTTTGACTTCCGCACAGGGAAGATGCTAATGAGCAAGCTCAACAAGAACCGCCAGAGACTACGCTATGACAACAACAGCCAGAATAAGGTGAGGGGCTTCTGAACACAAAGCACCCCTGTCAATCCCACAGCACCCCCTGTCAATCACAAAGCACCCCTGTCAATCACAAATCAGCCTTTATACTAGACATGCTCATATTCTTTCTGAGCAACGTCTGTGTCCGGCGATGGCGAGACAAAGAACGTACAAAGGCATTGAACCTAGGGACACTGGCTCAGGCTTCAGTTGTTCCAAGTCTCATTGGCCAATCGGAGTACAGATTCTACGGGGAACAGCTTTGTGGATTTGGGTCGTTTCATCGGGGAACACTTGAGTACAGCCAGATTCAGTTACCAGCTACTCTTAAAGCAGCACCTTTTAGGGTTTGCAGACTTTACAGCTCCATGTACTCAAGCTGAGACTTTCAAGAATAATCCAGCACTTCAGAACGTCTCTCAATGGACTTCCTTACCCTATGCTTTTTTTGTGTTTTGTATTCCCTTTCTCCTCTCCTAAACTCTCTTGTCACTTCATGTCTGTTCTCTATTTTGAAGGGCAAGCCTGACTTGAACACGTCGCTCCCAGTCCGACAGACGGCGTCCATCTTTAAGCAGCCGGTTACCAAGGTTACCAATCACCCTAGCAACAAAGTCAAAACAGACCCGCAGAAGGCTGTTGACCAGCCCAGACAGGTAAGCAGCCACTGTGAGCCCCCCCCCAACAGTGGAACACCCTGCCACCTTAATTGGTTAATTGGTCGCACACACTGCCGCGCCCCCACACACCACTGAAGCCAAAGGAAAACGTTGGCTAGCTGAAGGGTTAACGGGCCAGAGCTAACAGGGGAACACCTGTTTGTTTGTTTGTGTTTTTTCCCACAGCTGTTCTGGGAGAAGAAGCTGAGCGGGCTGAATGCATACGACGTAGCGGAGGAGCTGGTTAAGACCATGGAGCTGCCTAAGGGCCTACAAGGTAGCCCACTAGGGCTTTGACTTTGCCCAAAAATCATATTCGAAGTTTGTTTGTTTATTAATATTAATAATCAAATATATTTGAATATTTATGAATAATATTTAGACCATTAAATGCCTTCAGTATGAACTGGATTGGGCTTCGCGAGGTTTGTTTACCTGCGTTGCCATGGTTACCGTTCTTGCGTGTTCCAACGGTCTATTAGGTTTCTAATAAATCGCTGTCTAATCAATACTTCATTCACTGCCTCTTCCGTGGTCATTACAATATTATGAATAGACTGCGTCGGGTTCTCCGATGTCTCTCCCTCTTGGCCTGCCCATAACGGGTTCGAATATTATGGGCTGCCTAATATTCGCATGGATTAAAGTTCTCCGTCGCTACGACGGATTTCCGTCATTTGGAGTTCACAGAGGCCACTTCACATCTCCGATAACGTCGGGACAAATTTACAAACAGGCGTCATTTGGATAAACTAATCGCATATTAAGGATCTAAATAGGTACTTTCTCTCATAAAAAAATATTAAAACTTAAGAAAGTGATGTATTAACAGCACTGAAGCGAGAATTAAAACAGCTTTTAGCAGCTTTACCGCTACCGCTGCCGCGGAATGCATTCTGGGAAACTTGCATACTGTATACTGCGGTGCAGTCGGTCTGCTGTATACTGCATACTGAATCCCACCTTCAGTATGCAGTATACAGTACATACCGCGCAGTATGTAGTCGGCAGTACGGTAGTATGCAGTTTCGAACATGGACATAATACACGCGTGTATTATGTCGTCATACGTCAACGCCGGTAAAATTGTCAAATTATATAGTGAGTATTTAAAAGGTCTACCGTTAAAATTGACTGAAAACACAAGCATTTTAATGTACATCCCGATTATATATTAAATATATATTAAATATATTATATACAAATGTGTATATATATACACACCATTTTCGCGCCACATCTTACGTCTCTTTGTTGTGTTAGTGTTGAGTGTCAGAGCGAAAGTTAAGCTAGTATGAACTCCCTTATAATGATTGACGGCTCTGATGTATCGGATATTGATAAAACACAAAAAAATAAATGGAGATGGGCATGGCTGACGGAAACGGGGAACGATGGCGAGCCTTTTTTAGAGAGTAAAATATGAGACAAGCTTTTCAAAAAAAAAATCTTAGTCTAATTGAAAAGACAACAAAAAAATTGCAATAGATGCAAAAGAACAGCTGTTTAAAATCCTCCTCCTGTAAAACAGTATTGGTCGAGCATTTAAACGTGATGGCTGCATTTGGTGCTGACGTCTTATACATTTGTATTTCTTAAGCAGGTGTCAAGTTACCTAACCTGGAACATGTTTCACACACTGCACGTGACTTGGCTGTAGCGCGAATAAAATTTCAGTCAGAAGATTTTTTTTCACTTTAATCCCTGTATTCGTTCGAATTTCGATTTATTTTTTGATTTTCGAATTATATTCGAATAACGAAGTTCGGAGTCAAAGCCCTATAGCCCACCGTCATCATGCTTATTGTTCTGTTTACAGGGGCTGATTGTATTTTCCCTGGTTGAACACGTTCCGTTTACGTCGCACAAACAACATTTTGTTTGTTTTTATGCCGATGTATACAGTTGTTAAAAGGGGGAAATTTTCTGTTGGATACAAATCAAATCAGACTTTTTATATCAGCGTTTATTGAATAAAATGGATTAAGAGAATGCTGAACTAAATGGGTATGTTTTAAGGTTTCTTTTAAAGGTATTTACAGATCGTGTGACTATGAAGGCCTTAAAGCTACAAGAAGCTACAAGAAGTCTGCATTCGGGGCTAAAAAAGCCCTTTCAGAGGTCAAGGGTCAGGGTTCACTGACCCTTATTATCTTGGGTTGTCTTTGAATGATTACAATGCTACCCGATAATCTAGCAGTGCAGCATCGTTCTCTCCGTTTTGCCCAAACGATCTCCCCCCTCTGCCCGTCCCCCAGGGGTGGGTCCCGGCTGCACCGACAAGACCCTCCTGTCCGCCATCGCCAGCGCGCTGCACACCAGCGCGGCACCCATCACGGGCCAGCTGTCTGCGGCCGTGGAGAAGAACCCCGGGGTGTGGCTCAACACCTCCCAGCCCCTCTGCAAGGCCTTCATCGTCACGGACGAGGACATCAGGTGGGTCCGGGGGGGGGGGGGGGGGGGGGGGGGGGGGGGCTTTTACTGAGGCTGGGAGGGCGGGACCCCCGGCTCCATGTAGCCCACCCACTACTGATGCTGTCGGATAACCACGAGAGTAGTGGAACATCGTGACAACAGGGGGGCTTGGCCCTGGGGTCCACAGTGACCTGGGACCTCGGTTATAACCCCTAAACAACAGCGTAGTGTCCACTCTGAACACGGGCGTGTGATGCCACTAGACAGCCTGGCCGGATGTGGGGCGCGAGTCGGAAGGGGTCTAGGGGGGGAGGCGACGGTTCGATTCTTGTACACAAAGAGAAAATACAATGCAGTTCAGCATTTTTTCGTATTTGTAGAACACATCCGAGATGGGATGGGATTCCACTATCGATGAACCGTGACTACAGACACAGAGTTCCCTTATGAAACGGAACAAAAATAAAACGTTTTTCCAGAAGGCCCTGCTCCTTTTGAGCCGGTCGTGGTCCGCCGCGGTTGAGAGCGCCCGCCGTTAACGGCGCCCGGTTCCCCGTGTGTGTGTGTGCGCAGGAAACAGGAGGAGCTGGTGTACAGCGTAAGGAAGCGGCTGGAGGAGGCGCTCATGGCCGACATGCTGGCCCACGTCGAGGAGGCGGGCAGCGACGGGGAGTCCCCCAAGGAGGAGGGCAGTGCCGGGGAGGAGACGGAGGCCGTATAGCCGAGGTAAGGCGGCCAGGACTACAGAGCAGAGCGGGCCCCTGAGCTGTAGAGAGGGCCCCTGAGCTGTAGAGAGGGCCCCTGAGCTGTAGAGAGGGGCCCTGAGCTGTAGAGAGGGGCCCTCCAAACCCCGACTGAAATACATGCTATCGAAATAAACACTTGTTTAAAGACCTGACGTATTACCCCATTTTTATTAAAATAAACATTGCTTTAATGTTACGGTTCGTAGATTTGTGTTACCATTAGCCTGCATGGAACCGCTCCCATCTCCGCTTATCTGAGCTGTGCAATAAAAACGAGGCTGACTTGGCTCTTCTTGTTCGCTCTTCTTCTCTTGCAGGGTTTTGTGAAGACTGGTTTAGGGTTGATCCATATCCTGCCCACGCACGGCCAAAGTAACAGAACCCCCCCCCCAGAACTGTCCCCCTCTCTCCACTCACCTGACCCTTTTGTCACCGGTGCCACCCAGAGCCTCACCCCCCAATAGTTTGGTGAAGGGGCCACTGCCAAGAGCCCTCCACTCCACCGGTCCGGTCCAGACCCATGACACGATGGATTGAGGTGTTCAGAGGACTTTTAATCCTTTTTAAATAATAATTATGATTTCACCCACTGACTTTCCGAGATCTCAAAAGAATAGTGTACAGCTCAACAAATTCCGTGTTCATTGACGATAATGTATTTTTTACCGAAAGGCATTGTATGGGTTATGTTTTTTGCGACAATCATGTCTAGCCCCGGTCTTTATTGTACATTTAAAAAAACAAAAATACACATTGGAAATTTCAAGATGCCTTTTTTTGCAAATTGGAAATGAATGTTTGAAACATCTCTGTTGCGTTTAACATTGCACTCCCGTAAAAGTGCAGCACATCTTGTTACAGCGGAACTATTTAGAGTGACTACAATTGGAGCAATGTAAGTGTCGTCAAAAAGATTCTGGGCCTAAAATGATTTTGTAAAATGGCAGAACTTAATGGTGTTATATTTCAGAAATATATTTTAGGGTTTGTCTGTGTTGTGTGTGTGCGTGTGTGTGTGATTGTGTGTGTGAGATTGTGTGTTAGTATTTTTTTCAAGTACATATTATGATTTATCGGATTCCTTCTATCAGTGTTGACCAAAGAGGAGCCAAGTAGTTTTGAGGACGGTCAAATGTGTATATTTTATTTTATAGCCATTGTCATTTATATTGCTATTTATCCATTAAAGATCATGTCATCACCATCAATTCAATCGAGAGAAGGATGTCGAAGAATTGACTTGAAAGCTCTTTCTGTGGTTCTGCTGTTAGATTGATCTGTTTTGACATCAGGCAGCTTCTTGAGTGTGTGTGTGTGTTGAGAACATGGCTTTTCCCTTAAAAGTTAGTTTCTTCACCCACTTTCCACTTACGGTCATTTCTGGCTCACACACACACGGAAGGTCTCGTATTTATCTTACAAACATAATTGACAATGCAAACTTAATGGTCCCTCCTCTGTTTTTGGAAATGACTATCGGTGTATATTCAGCTTGAACATTTCAAATGGTACAAAAAGTTTTATGATGAATGATTTGTCCAAAAAATTATGAATGGCCCTTTTTTTTTATTATCAACAATCTGATTTATGAAATCGATTTGATTGTGTTGCTTATTAAAATGAGTTTTTTCAACGGGAGTCTTTTGTAATGTTTTCATTGGTCTGATATATATATATATATATATATATATATATATATATATATATATATATATATATATATATATATATATATATATATATATATATATATATATATATATGTATGAGCTGTCAAGCGATTAAAATATTTAATCGCATTAATGTCATAGTTAACTCTAATTAATCGCGATTAATCGCAAATTATTTTTCTATGCTAAATATCCCTTGATTTTTTGTCCCATAATTCTTCTCATTTTAATTATCTTATCAACATGGTGAAGTGCATCGGCTTGCCTTGTGCGAATTATTTTTTATTGATAACAACATTGGCATATACACTGATCAAAACAGGACGATACAAAAAAACTGACAGCTCTATATATATATTATGAGCTACCTCAGTGCAAGCTGTTTCAGCTGATGCTTGCATAAAGTTCCAGCTCCTCTAAGCAGTTTCTTAACCCCACCCATGATGGTGCCGCATCCTTACGTGGGTTAACAGTTAACCTGGTAGTCCTCAGCTCCGCTGGCTCTCTGGCCCGGACAAAGTCCACCAGCACTCACAGTGAGACATCAGCTGTCTCTTCTGCAGATGTCAGAGCAGGGAGGAAACCAGCGGTAATATCCATTTAGGAACCGTTGCGATCCCGTTGACCTCATTGATGGTAAGCTGCTGTTCATGTCTCCTGAACCTCAACAAAGCTCTTTGAGATGGCCACGGTCGAGTTATATACCAAGGTAAGCCGGCATTCACTGTCAAAACCAATTACTGTGTGACGCGTTGCGCACTAATGATGGATTTGCAAGTATTTATGTGTGCTTCAATGTGCCGAAAAGTAATCATTTATTGAAATATAACAGTGTTCCACATGGTCTAGTTGAAGAATGACAATGCTACAGGGTTATGGTTATAAACGTTTTATGATTTTTCTCTTTTTGTAATACATTTACATTTTTGCATAATTTGATATGGTTTCAAACTCCTACTGGCAGAATCCTACAAAAGCTAAATAAGGGTAGCCTATTGTGATGTGTATTTTGTAAAAATACTATCCCTTCAATTTGAATGAATGGGTAGAAGGAGAAAGTAATAATTACTCAAGCACATCCGAAAGCACAGACAGATGACCGGTGTTAATTTTTAACCCACTGTAAAGGTCTTATGTGCTGAGGAGGGACAAACGTGGCCTTGGTGAGGTCGGTGGTATTTTAGAACATTCATCCAGAGAGTGTCTGAGAGAAAACGACAGTTATGTGTTATGGAACATGGTTTCCTCCATCTACAGCTAAACCTGATGTGCTCTGGTTTCAGTAAATCAAAGGGGTTTTAAATGTATCTGGGTGTGTGTGTGTGTGTGTGTGTGTGTGTGTGTGTGTGTGTGTGTGTGTGTGTGTGTGTGTGTGCGCTCTGCTCTTAGGGCGCGACGGTGTGGATCCCCGACCCGGACGCTGTCTGGGTCTCAGCCCAGATCCTGGAGACCTACAGAGCCGAGGACCAACACCTGCTGCTGCTGTTGAATGATGGCAGGGTAAGACACACACACGCACACACCCTCAAACACACGCACACACGACGTGCACACACGTTCAAACGCACGCTCAAGCTCATGCTCGAACACGCACACGCTTCAACAGAAAACGCTCGAAACCACACACACACACACACACACACACACACACACACACACACACACACACACACACACACACACACACACACACACACACACACACACACACACACACACACACAATACAACAAGGATTCTCTGGTTTCAAGATATAGCCCATGGGGTTAAAGGGTATCAGACTGGTTGTTAGAGTTATACTTCAACCACTCTTAGACGTCGGCCATTTTAATATTCTTCCCTTTTATTCATGCTGTGTTTACACCCTTCTTACACAATTCTCTTTTCGAGAGTCCAGAGTTTTTCTCTCTCGACTCGACTAAACTTGTTGCGTGGATAAAGTAGAGAAAACCCCCCTGAACATCTCCATCCCCGAGGCCCTCAGAGCACCCCTCTGTCCCCAGGAGGCCCGCCTGCCGGCCGCGGCCCCCAGCGAGCTCCCTCTCCTGGGGAACCCCGCCATCCTGGAGGGGGCCAACGACCTCACCGCCCTCAGCTTCCTCCACGAGCCCGCCGTGCTGCACAACCTCCGGGTCCGCTTCCTGGACTACAGCAGCATCTACACCTACTGCGGTGAGGGGGCCGAGGCAGGGGGCTTTCATTCTGAAGAGTGTATCTGTGCATTCAAGGAGGTGACTTGGGTGAGGTGGGGGGTTAAAAGACATGAAGCAACACCGTATGGGCAAAATGTGAACAAAGAAGTAAAGCAAGACTGTTATCAAAGATAACTACACACAGAGATATTAAGAACTTTAAATTAAGATGCTTTGATGATGATGATGATGATGATGATGATGATGATGATGATGATGATGATGATGGAGATGATAACAAGGAGGGAGGAGGGAGTTGAAAAATTTGAATTTTATACTTGCTAGGATTTTAGGCAAATCCTAGCAGGCAGCTTGTGTGTGTGTGTGTGTGTGTGTGTGTGTGTGTGTGTGTGTGTGTGTGTGTGTGTGTGTGTGTGTGTGTGTGTGTGTGTGTGTGTGTGTGTGTGTGTGTGTGTGTGTGCGCGCGTGCGCGTGTGCGTGCGCGCGTGCGTGCGTGCGTGCTACTGCTTTTAATGAGCTTTTAATGTCTCCTTTATAGTCCCATATATGTTTGGTTTAAGGTTCACTAAAGAGAGACGTCCATAACTTGATCGTAAAGGACGGGACACACAGTCCTCCGGCCATCGTTCAGACTTTATAGGGTTGGGAACACTGTGTGGGCATTTTACCCATCAACTACGATTGATGAACTGATAAACTTCAAATTCTGGAGCTTAATGTAAGCATTTATTGTATGCTGTACGTCCATGCACTTAAAAATAGCATTGTGTAATATCTTATCCTAGCTATATTTGTTGAATACGGGGAATGGGTTAACCTAGCGATTGTTTGTGCTTGGCACTTGGTTCCATGAACATCCTTACTGTACCGACAGCGATATATTGTTTCTCCTTCTTCTGACAAATGTACTTCTTGTAAGTCGCTTTGGATAAAGTAATCTGCTAAATGCACCGAATGTAAATTCACCCTCACAACACGCAGCTGAGAGAATGTTTGAATATGTACGTGCACCAACCGGTATAACAGTTTTTGGTGTAGTTTCAGGAAAAGGAAGAAATACTTGCACACAATACTGTGCATGTTTCCACATGTTTCTAAGGGAATGGATCTTGAGTTCTAAACATTTTTGCCTGAATTCTCCCGTTGATGCCGTCACTGCTCAGGGATCGTGCTGGTCGCCATCAACCCCTACGACCAGCTGCCTGTGTACGGCAAGGAGGTGATCGACGCGTACAGCGGCCAGGACATGACCGACATGGAGCCCCACATCTTCTCCGTGGCCGAGGAGGCCTACCGCACGATGACCAGGTCAGAGGTCGGGGGTCGCACTATAAGGGTCAACCCAGTCGGACTCCTGTTAACCAATCTGTGGTTTGGACTTTAAGGACTTGGGAGGCCTGCCTCAAAGTGTGTTATTTTAAATCTCTAAATATCGAAACATTTCTGTTTTGCATTATTATGCATTATTATATTATTCTACCATCTTAAATATATCTTCTTTCTTTTTCTGCGTTTTACAATTCCGATTTTCATGATCTTTAAAGATTGTCCTTTTAATGTTTTTATATGTGGACATAAATAATCTTGCCTTCCCTTGGTTTGGGAGTAGATGGGTTAAAGCTCCAAACAAACACGAAGCCATCTTGTGTCGAGGCGTCACACGCAGAGGCACGCCACCGGCCCGCCTCTGAGCCTGTGCCGTCGTGTGTGTCCTTCCTCTTCCTCCAGGGAGGAGGAGAACCAGTCCATCATCATCAGCGGGGAGTCGGGGTCGGGGAAAACCGTCTCCGCCAAGTACACCATGCGCTACCTGGCCGTGGTGGGGGGGGCCTCGGAGCAGACCAGCGTCGAGGAGAGGGTGCTGGCCTCCAACCCCATCATGGAGGTGGGGCAGGGGGCGGGCTGATCGCACCGAGGCTCACGGGACCAGAATGAATGAACGAATGATGGCTGAATGAATGAAGATGTGGACGAATGAACGGATGACCAAACACAATAACCAAACATGCATGAATGGGGCAGGAGTAGTGGCAGTAACTCAGGAGGTGGAGCGGGATGACCGGTAACCGGAAGGTTGCTAGTTCGATCCCCGGCTCCTCCTAGCTGAGTGTCGAGGTGTCCCTGAGCAAGGCACCTCATCCCGACTGCTCCCGATGAGCTGGCTGTCGCCCTTTGGGGTTGACTCCGCCGTCGGTGTGTGAATGAATGGATGTAAGGCGCTTTGGAAAAGCATCAGCAAAATCACCAAAAAAATTATTAAACAATGAATGGATCGATCGATGCCTCAATGGATGGACGGATGGACAGATTGATTAGTCCAGCTCATTCGGTCATGGTTCAATTGTTCACTGATCCTCAGAGCGTTACTGAGGTTCTGCTTGTTCCCCCGCCAGTCGATTGGAAACGCGAAAACCACTCGCAACGACAACAGCAGCCGCTTCGGAAAATACATCGAGATCGGCTTCGGGGTGACGGGGGAGATGTTGGGGGCCAACATGCGGACCTACCTGTTGGAGAAGTCCAGGGTGGTGTTCCAGGTGAGCCTCCGGCCGAACGGTTCATAGAACAGCACTCACCAGACACCATAAGGTGGAGGTCAGCACGTCTTTAACCTTCACTTCCTTCAGTGTACAACACAACTACAATAAATGGACTGCGTTTATATATGGTTATAACCAGTGGCCACTCAAAGTGCTTCACAATATTGCCCAACGTTCACTTAATCACGCACACATTCACACGCCGACAGCGGCGTCAGCCACGCACGGCGACAGCCAGCTCGTCGGGAGCAGTCAGGGTGAGGCGTCTCGCTCAGGGACACCTCGACACTCTAGCTAGGAGGAGCCGGGGGTCGAACCGGCGACCTTGCGGTCACCAGCCAACCCGCTCGACCTCCTGAGCTAACTGCCGCCCCAGAGCCCAATCAGGCTGTGTTGTTCTCCGCAGGCTCCGTCGGAGAGGAACTACCACGTCTTCTACCAGCTGTGTGCCTCCCGGGCGCTGCCCGAGATGAGAGCTCTTAGACTCGGTGAGATCCCTCTTAGAACCAGGGCCTTGGGGCGCTCCGGTGATTCACAGGGTGGACTGCGCACCATTAAGGCCCACTCCTTAACTGTAGCGACCGGGGTTCGATTCCTGCCCGCGTGGTCCTTTTCTGCATGTCTTCCCCTCGATGTCCCATACCTTCCTGTCGTACTCACCCTTCAATAAAAACGATAAAACATTCAAAAATAAATGTTTAAAATAAATTAATAATTTATAATCTAACCCTGATCCCATCTTCATCGCCGGGCTGTTCATATCGCGGTCTTCTGGCCAAAGACCAGATGTGGATCAGATGTGACACCGCACATTGATCTCTTGGCTCACTGTTTGACGTGAAACAATTCCATAATCCACACACTGCTCGGAAAGGATTCGTGTCACTTGTAGCTGATAATTTGATATTTGGTCCAACAATGTGGTCTCAGTGACTTTTCACTCCAAGCGCACGTCATTGAGTGTCATTTCTCACAGCAGGAAGACTGGGTATATTTATGATTGTGAATGTGTTGTATGTTTGTGACCCTTCTGCAGACTCTGCACAGCATTTCCACTACACCAACCCGGGAGGAGACATGGAGATACCGGGGAACGATGACAAGGCAGACCTGGAGCGCACCCGCAAGGCCTTCACCGTCCTTGGTGTGGTGCTCCACAAACACACACAAACACGCACGCACGCACGCACACAAACACGCACGCACGCACGCACACAAACACGCACGCACGCACGCACGCACGCACACACACACACACACACACACACACACACACACAGACACACACAGACACACACACACACACACACACACACACACACACACACACACACACACACACACACACACACTCGGACTCACACTGACACTCACACTCACATACGCACTCTCACTCAAACTCAGTCACTCACTAAGTCACTCACTCAATCAGTCAGTCAGTCAGTCAGTCACTCACTCACTCTCACCACACACACAGAAATACCCCAAAAGACTAAAAAGCTGGTTCTACTATGCAGCAATTAACTGATAAAATTAATTCGCCAAAGAAAAAACACGAAAAAACATGGAACCTGAGTTGACCATGAGAATACAACGCCCCCTGTGTTGAACCTGCAGGGGTGCGGCCCCACCAGCAGATGGAGCTCTTCACCATCCTGTCAGCTGTGCTGCACTTGGGGAACGTCGACATCCAGGCCAGCGGCAGAGGGGGCGATCGCAGTTACATCGACGTGAGGACTCCGGTCTTTTGCTCTCCTGGAAGCCAACCGCTCCCTGACCACCTGTCAGCTCAGTCCTCCCTCTCACTCCCTCTCTCTGTCCGTCCGTCCGTCCCCCCGCATCCCAGCCAGCAGACAGATCCCTGGCCGTCTTCTCCATGCTGTTAGGAGTGGACGGGCCCCAGATGGCCCACTGGCTGTGCCACCGCCGGCTGGCCGTTGGGGGAGAGATGCTGGTGAAGCCCATGGCCGGTCAGCGAGCCCTGGAGGCCCGGGACGCCCTGGCCAAGCACATCTACGGCCAGCTCTTCACCTGGACGGTGCACCGGCTCAACGCCGCCCTGCACGCCCCCCGCAGCCGGCCCAAGTCCTTCATCGGGGTGCTGGATATCTACGGGTGAGCGGGGGGGTCCGGTGGCTGGCTTCACACCGCTGGGGGTCATGCTGGTGGGGGGGTGAGATCACAGCCTGATTCATACTTTTTTGGTGACGACAACGTCTCCCCTGGCAGGTTTGAGACCTTTGACCGAAACAGCTTTGAGCAGTTCTGTATAAACTACGCCAACGAGAAGCTGCAGCAGCAGTTCAACCGGGTAGGTCGGGACTGCTCGGGATGTGCTTGTGTGTTGAGAGGCCGGGTCATCGGGGTTTCCTCACTGGTAGGGGTGCCTGCATGTATGTCTGCATGTATTTAGGTCAATTATGGCACCCACTGCACTCCTGGTCATCCCTGGAAGGAGGGATCCCCCACTCTGCGTTACTCCTCAATATTTCTTCCATGTTGATTAAGGGAGTTTGTTCGTGCCCTCTGGGCCAAAGGGGGGGGGGGGGGGGGGGGGGGGGGGGGGGGGGTGGCATCAATAGTTGGCCTCCTAAGCCCTTTGAGACTGATTAATGGCTATGCAACGACAATTGAATTAACGTTTGGAAGTTTAAATTCCAATCTAAAATAGACTCATCATGGAAGTATGGATGTGTAACTAACTGGTCCCCATCACCTCTGTCGTCCGGTCCTTTGTGGCGTGCAGCATGTGTTCCAGCTGGAGCAGGAGGAGTACGTCCGGGAGGAGCTGGCCTGGAGCAGGATAGAGTTCAGCGACAACCAGCCCTGCATCGACCTGATCGAGGGACGCCTGGGACTACTGGACCTGTTGGATGAGGAGGGCAGGGTCAGCACTCCTTACTAGGACACACACACACACACACACACTAAACACACACACACACACACACACACACACACACACACACACACACACACACACACACACACACACACACACACACACACACACACACACACACACACACACACACACACACAGGTTCCCTGAAGCTTGAGGTTGACTGTAGACCACCCTCTTTGGTTGACATGGATGCCTGAATCCTGTGTCTTCCATCTAGATGCCAAAGGGCTCCGATGAGAACTGGGCGATGAAGCTGTACGACCAGCACTACTGCTCCAACCCTCACCCGCACTTCAGTAAGCCTCGGCTGTCCAACAGCGCCTTCATCCTCCTGCACTTCGCCGATGAAGTAAGTCCCGTCCACAGACCGAGATCAACGGTGGCTGAAATCCCTTCATCCCCTTTTTTTGTGCTCTCGATCTAATGGAGAAATTACAGAAGAAAATCAGGCAAAATGTGCTCTTTTTTTTTAAATTCAGAATTCTGACTTGATTTCAGAGTTCTTATTTTAAAGTCAAAATTCTGAGATGAAAATCAGAAAAAGTAAAAAATAATCACATGTGGCTCAAATCGTCTACGGTAAGTAATGGATGAGTTTTTATCGTTCTATACATTTATGTGTATTCAAATGTCAGGTTCAATATGAGTGCGGTGGCTTCCTGGAGAAGAACAGAGACACCGTGTTTGAGGAGCCTATCAATATCCTCAGAGCGAGTCAGGTACTCTCTCTCATGTCTAATCCCTGGTCTGTATATGTATTTGTGTGTGCGTGACATTTTGCATTCATGTGTGTTCGGGTCTCCCTGCCGCTACAACGGCTGTTATTTCAGCCCCTGGGGGGTAACAGTTGGGGGGGGGGTTCTGTTGTGCTGTTCTCCTGCCAGTCAGAGCTGGTGGCCGAGCTCTTCCAGCACCCCGCCCCGGGGGACTGTGAGGCCGTAGCAGGCGGGACTTCCTCCTCTCCGACCAATGGGAGCCTTCGATCGGGGAGGAGGAGCCACAAGGAGCACAAACTGACCGTGGGATTTCAGGTAAAGATATCTTCATCTCCATCAGCCTCGGAGTAAAACGCGCCCCCCCCCCGCCCCCCATCCGTCACCGGCTCAGCCGTGACTTTGTCAATAGTAGGGTTTGTGTTTTTTAAAGCAGTGGTTCCCAAATGGGGGTACGTGTGCCCCTAGGGGTACCTTCGAGTACTGCAGGGGGGCACACAGAAAATTAAAAATTGAATAATAAACCAGAGCAAGTTTCAATTTTGAAACCTTAAAGCAAATCCTTTTTTACGTCAATAAGCGTGTAGAGGGGGGCGGGGCCTTGCTCAAGGTAGACGGCGGACGTCGGGGTTCGAAACCCAGAACCATATGTCTGGAGTCCAATGCCCTAACCGCTGGCCTCCCCTTTAACCCTGTATCTGTGTGTGTGTGTGTGTGTGTGTGTGTGTGTGTGTGTGTGTGTGTGTGTGTGTGTGTGTGTGTGTGTGTGTGTGTGTGTGTGTGTGTGTGTGTGTGTGTGTGTGTGTGTTCTTTGTGTTGTGGGGCCCTGTAGTTCCGCCAGTCGCTGCAGCAGCTCATGGGCACGCTGAACAGCACCACCCCTCACTACGTCCGCTGCATCAAGCCCAACGACCTGAAGGAGCCCTTCCTGTACGACCTCCACCCCCCGGCTCCTGTCATTGGATCTGAACAATAAGCCACGAGCGGAATAGCTCCCTCCCCTCTTTGC
Organism: Gadus morhua; assembly: GCF_902167405.1. Classification (NCBI taxonomy): domain Eukaryota; kingdom Metazoa; phylum Chordata; class Actinopteri; order Gadiformes; family Gadidae; genus Gadus; species Gadus morhua. The sequence continues at coordinate 27,770,343 of NC_044059.1, read as the reverse complement.
TCAATGTTGCATGTGTGTGTGTATGTGTGTATGTTCGGGTGTGTGTGTGTGTGTGTTTGCATGCGTGCCTGTACCTGTGTGTGTGTGTGTTTGTGTGCCTGTGTGTGTGTGTACGTGTGTGTGTGTATGTGTGTGTTTGTGTGTGTGTGTATGCGTGTGTTTGTGTGTATGTGTGTGCGTACCGGTGCCTGTGTGTGTGTATGCCTGTGTGTATGTGTTTGTGTGTGTGTGCATGCATGCCTGTGTGTGGCGTGCCTGTGTGTGTGTGTCGTTAGGTTTGACCCCAGGCGGACGGTGCAGCAGCTCCGGGCGTGCGGGGTTCTGGAGACGGTCCGCATCAGCGCGGCCGGTTTCCCCTCCAGGTAGCACACACCTGGGCAGCCTCGGCCGGCCCCCACCCTGGGCTGTACCTCAGAGCTTTAGAGCGCTCTCCTTGGGTGGGAGACGGGGGAAGGGGTTAACCCAACAACTGTTAGTGTTTGGCACTTGGTTCTATAAACATCCTTACAGTACTGACAGCGATATATATTGTTGTTTCTCTCTCTTCTGACAAACGTACTTATTGTCGGGTCGCTTTGGATAAAAGCGTCTGTTAAATGCCCTGAATGTGAATGCAAACCTTTCATTTAATTTCTTTAGGAATCTTAGTAGATGCATATTTGTGCCGATCCTTGTCTGAGTCCGGGATTGTACTCAAACTCAACCACCTACTCAGGTTGTGTTAAGACCTCTAAGGTCCAATCCCATTTCTACCCCTTACCCCTTCCCCTTACCCCTCCCCCTTGGGGGAGGGGTAAGGGGAAGGGGTAAGGGGTAGAAATGGGCTTAGGCCTTAAGTGACAGCACCTCTCAGACGCTACAGTCCCTAAAGGAGACTGAAGCGTCTTCACGGCCGTCTCCCTCGGTCAATGTTCCCGTCTGACCTCCCGCTGCTCCAGGTGGACGTACGGGGACTTCTTCCAGCGCTACCGCGTGCTGCTGCTGCGGGGGGCCGCCCCCCCCCGGGACCAGGAGCCGGTCCAGGCGGCGTGCCGGCGCGCCCTGTGTAGCGAACCCCAGCCGGACAATGGTGAAGCTTACAGATGTTTCAGAAGCCTTTATTTACGTTCAGCCGTCAGCCTTGTTTTGAGCATAAATATTCCTTTCTTCGCATCTTTCTTCATAAACACCGTAAGAGCTACAGGACAGATAAATAACATTAATTAGCTCTTACACATATACAACTATCGCCATGAAGATAACATTAGCGCGGCTGTACAGCAACAACACATTTAAACACATTTTAAGTAATATAAAGTCTTAAACAAATTAAACACACAATACCTTGTTCCCATTCCAGCTAGGCACTTATTAATTACTACAAATTGTTATGCAGAGCAACCGTTTGTAGCCTGAATTCCTTCCGTAATTACACGTAATAACCTTTTCGCGCGATCTCCTTCAAGTCAAGTTACCTACTGTAGATTCAAACTTCCTGCGTCAAAATAAAAGACCCATGACGGCAAAATACAGTATCAAAATAAAAGCATGGAGAAAGTGGTTATTTTAACAGACCTTCATAAGAATTATTTACACTCCCACCAATCATGAGTCCCTAATGGAACAGTATACAGTTAACATTAAACACGAATGATTTTCTAACAAAAAAAATGACCTTCCTCATGAAAGTGCAAAAAAAACAAATTATGTAAAGAGAGAACAAGTTTAATTAGTCTCCAATAGCAGGACTAGCCTTTGGACAGGGCGCTCGACTTCAGACATCTTATGGAGACGCTCTCCTTTCTTGCCAAGATTCCTGTCACCGAGGCAGATCTTAACTCTCCTTACTAGTCCGTCTTTGTCAATAGTAGTTTCTAAAACTCTACCTAATCTCCACTCGTTCCTGTGTGCATCCTCTCCTTTCATCATTACGATATCTCCAACTTGAAGATTTCTCTTCGGTGCATGCCAACGTTGTCTGAGAGAGATGTTGGCCAGGTATTCCTTTCGCCATCGACTCCAAAACTGTTCTGCCAGGTATTGAACATGTCGCCACCTTTTCTTGCCATACATGTCCTCTCTGACGAACTCGCCTGGAGGTGGTAAGGCCCTGACAGTTTTCATAGTCAGAAGATGATTAGGTGTGAGTGGCTCAAGACTATGAGGATCACTGAGGTTGTCAACAGTCAGTGGTCGACTGTTGACGATTGCCATAGCTTCATAGAGAAAAGCCCGCAGTGAAGCATCATTTAGCCTTCCAGAGGAAAGAGCAAGCGTGGACCTTAGAACGCTTCTCACCGTCCTAATCTGTCTCTCCCAAACACCTCCGACATGGCTTGAATAAGGTGCATTCATGCAAAAGTCACATTGTTTTTCAGCAAGGAATACAGCCAGCCGGTCTGCATCAACTTCCTTTAGAGCTTCCTTAAGTTCGTTTTTGGCTCCAACGAAGTTGCTACCTTGATCGGACTTGATCTGACGAACAGCACCACGCATAGCAATGAAGCATCGGAGGCCATTGATGAGGGCGTCTGTGGACATGCCATCAAGCATCTCAATATGAATGGCACGGGAGCTAAAGCAAGTGAAAAGTAGACCATACCTCTTGTTCTCCTTTCTTCCTTGCTTCGTGAGGAATGGACCAAAGCAGTCCATTCCACAGAAGGTGAAGGGGGGTGATGGTTCCACGCGTTCGGGGGGTAGATCAGCCATCCTTTGCTCTTCCGTTGGTTTCCGGTGCCGTCTACAGGTGACGCATTGACGAATGTGCGATGCTACTGCCCTGTTGATTCCTGGAATCCAGTAGCCGTGGGACCTGATCTCATTGAGGGTGAGGCCTTTACCTTGATGTTCGATTCTTTCATGGTGATGAGCAATGATCATTTTTGTAATGTGATGATCTTTGGGAATGATTGCAGGGTGCTTGATGGAGTTGGGAAGAGAAGAGTTGCACAGCCTTCCTCCCACCCTGAAGACACCATCTTTATCGAGGAAGGCATCAAGAGAGTGTAGTGAATTGTGAGAGGGTAGGGGGACCCCTTTGCTCAGCAGTTTCAACTCTTCTTGGTACACGTTTTTCTGCAGGTCTTTGATTATGCAATGTTCTGCATCTTCTCGTTCTGTTACAGTGGTGAGGTTGTTTGATCTGTTCTTTCTGATGCGCCTTAAAAGGCGTGCAACAGCTCGAATAGCCAGTGACCAAGATGAGAACTTAGATAAACGATCAACAAGGCTCGCTTGCTCTGTAGTTCTTGTGTTAAGTACCAAAGCACTTCTGACCTCTGGGTCTCCAATTATTAACTCTGGAATTTCATCTGCCGGCGGCTTCATTTCCTTGTGCCACAAGAACTTGGGTCCAGTGAACCAGGTGGATGACAAAAGCTCGCTGGGAGTCAAGCTCCTGGAAGCATGGTCAGCAGGATTCTCATTGGTTGGAACATATCTCCATTGTTGAGGGTCTGAGCTGAGGTGAATCTTCTGAACACGGTTAGCCACAAAGGTGTGGAATCGTCGTGCTTCGTTTTTTATGTATCCCAAGACCACCTTAGAATCGGTCCAGAAGACCTCCTCAGTGTCAGCTGATCCAAATTCCTCCTTGAGCATGTTGCTCATCTTCACAGAGACAACTGCAGCCGTCAGTTCCAATCTTGGAACAGTTGTAACTTTTGATGGCGAGACGCGTGATTTTCCTACAACTAAGGCACAGTGAACGTCTCCCTCCTCATTTTGTAGTCTCAAGTATGAACACTGACCATAACCCTTCAAGCTAGCATCTGAGAAATGATGCAGCTGTGTCTTCAAAACCTTCCCAAATCCAGCTGGTGAGTAAGTGCGGGGTATAGTGACATTATCCAACTGAGCTAGATCATCTCTCCATTTTTCCCATTTTGGACGGAGCTCGTCAGGGAGAGGATCGTCCCAGCCTGTGCCTCGCCTACACATCTCCTGAAGAATGATCTTCGCTTTGAGCAGAACTGGCGCCACGAACCCGAGAGGATCATACAAGGAGGCAACTGTAGAAAGAATGCCGCGACGTGTTGCCGGCTGATCCTTGAGGCTGACACTGAGACGAAAATGGTCGGACTCCACATCCCATTGAATCCCCAGGGCTCTCTCAAGCGGCAGTTCATCGAACGTGAGGTCCATATTCGTCACATTGATTGCTCTTTCAGAGGGCGGTATACTTTCTAGGACATTTCTCTCATTTGACACAAATTTGTGTAATCGGAGTCCACCCATGGCACAGAGTTCACGAGCTTCTCTGGCAAGCTGAACAGCTTCTTCGGTGCTGCCAGCACTGGTGAGGCCATCATCAACATAGAAATCCCTCATGATAAACTGTGAGCCTTTAGGGTAGAGGTCGCCATTCTCCTTAGCTAGATGCTTCATCCCGAAGTTTGCACATCCAGGGGAGGAGGCTGCACCGAACAGATGCACCTTCATACGGAACTCACTGGGCGGTGAGTTCAAGTCTCCTTGCTTCCACCAAAGAAAGCGCAGGTAGTTGCGATCAGCCTCATCCACATGGAATTGATGGAACATTTTTTCAATGTCACACATCAAAGCAACAGGGTAACGTCGGAAGCGGATAAGAACACCGCTCAAGTTGTTCAGCAAGTCAGGCCCTGAGAGGAGATGGTCGTTCAAGCTGGTTCCTTTGTGTCTGGCAGAGCAATCGAACACTACACGAAGCTTATCTGGCTTCTTTGCGTGCCGAACACCATGATGGGGAATGTACCATCTCTCAACTTCACTCCCACCGTCTTCGATCTGCTCTGCATCTCCCCTTTCGATGATCTCCTCCATGAACTTGACATACTGCTCCTTATACTTTTCATCCCGCTGCAGTTTTCTTTTGAGGTGGTTGAGGCGTATCATGACTGAGTTTTTGTTGTCAGGCATACTGGGTCTTTTTTTGAAGGGTAGAGGCATTTGGTAATGGCCATGTTTGTTTTTCTGTATGCCCTCATTTAGCTTGTTGAGGAAGGTGATGTCATCTTGTGACACTGTTTTGCTGTCTTCACTATCATCCTTGAAGTCAGATTCCAGAATGCGAATAGCGTCGGCCGGAGTTACCGGAGGCAGTACTTTAATGGAGATTTTGTGGCACAGGCGACTTGAGCTCGGCGGATCATAGCTTTGCGATGAGCGCCCCACAATACTCCATCCTAAGTCTGTCCGTACAGCATAAGGTTCCTCATCTCCTCCTAGAATAACCTGCCTTGGTGCCATGGCTCTAGAGCAGTTATAGCCTATCAGGAGCCCTATTTCACAGTCCTTCAGAGGTTGGATTTCTTCTGCTATTTCTCTGAGGTGACTCCATTGCTTAGCCGTCTCACAAGTGGGAATATGAGCACGGTTTACAGGTATGCAGTCCTTTGAGTAGGCAACTGGGAGATCAAACTGAATTGCAGAGCTGTATCCCCTTACACAGAGGCCGAAAACACTCTCACTTGAGAGAACCGTGTTCATTCCACTCATGGTCGTCAGCTTCAACTTCACTGGATACTTGTCAGCATTTAGACTGTCACTCACTTCTTGGTCGATGAATGTTGTATCGCTTTGAGTGTCAAGTAGAGCGTAGACAAGTCTCTCAGCAGTTGGGTTGTTTTTGGATGACACCCACACTGGCATCACCATCGATGTGTAGGATGAGCCTTCGCCTGCAACACTGAGCGACGTTGCAGCAGCTCTTTGATTTGTCGCTGCTTCTGATGAAGACTTCTCCTTCCCATAGTTGTAATCGTGGAGGGCCGTCGGATGTTTTCCTTTACAGTTGTCGCAACAGTGGCGATGACGACAGCTTTTTGCGCTGTGGCCGAATTTTAGGCATCCGTAGCAGAGTTTCTTCTCCTTTACATAGTTCCGTCGCTCTACCAACAACATTTCTGTAAACTTGGGACACGCATGAAGCTGGTGTCTATTATCTTGACAGAGAATACATGTTTTTCTCTGTTCTGACCCTTTGTTGAAGATGTCCGTAGCTGCTTGAGTGGTGTAAACACTGGCCTGGTTTGTCTTTGTGTCTCTGAGATTTCTCTTTTCAGCGTTAGAGTCTGATGAGCGAAGAGCATAAAGCGACGTAATTGGATTGCAGGCAATCTCAGCTTCAGTTGACACAAATATTGCAAAGTCCTTGAAACTTGGGAATTCTTGCCTATCGTTCAGGCTTCGTGTGGCTTGTCGGTTCCAGCGTGAAGCTGCCCAGTCTGGTAGTTTATAGACAAGCTTCTGGTTTTCCTCGCAGTCGTTTAATATGTCGAGACCCTTGACATGAGGCATGGCATCTTGACAGGCATTTAGAAAATCAGAGAAGTTTCTGAGTCCCTCGGCATCTTTAGGTTGTATCCTAGGCCAATTGGTAAGCTTCTCTCTGAATGCTCTCTGAATGGCAAAGGGCTGGCCGAAGCGACGAGTGAGCTTGTTCCAGGCATCCTGGTAGGCTTCATCATCGTTTCGGAAAAAGGTGCCATCTAGCACCTGGCGTGCTGGGCCGGCAACATACTTCTTCAAATAATAGAGTTTTTCAGCTGGAGTGATAGCTCTTTGGTCAATGAGCGAAGAAAACGATGCTTTCCATTCAGTGAATCGTATTGGATCACCATTGAAGACGAATGGCTCTGGAACAGGGAGCCTATTCAAGGCTATGCTGTCTTGAAAGACCTGAGCCAGTGAGGAAATGTCTTTATGAGAGGGTGTTGCAACATGGGATGGCGAGACGGCAGTTACAGGCACGTTCGTTGCTTCCTTATCCTTTTCAATGTTGATGCAGTCAGCAGCTTTATGTTCTGTCTCCTTATTGTACACATTCAGCTTGGCCTTAGCTGCTCGCACTTCCTTCTCTGCCTGCAGTCGCTCCAACTCATACCTTTGTGCCTCTAGAGCTATCCTCTGTTGTTCCTCTAACTCTCGAATCACTTCCCTTTGTCTCTCTTCGGCTATCATCATCTCATAATTGGTTTCCTTCACTGCTAGTTCTGCTGCTGCATCCGCACGCTTGGCCGCCATAGAGGAAGTCATGGAGTGATGGTCAGACTTGCTATGACTTGTCAAGGACGCGGCGGATCCATAGACAGACTTTGCATAGTCACGGTGGAGGAGTTCATGAAGGCGATGTCTTTCCTGCTTCTCGTTAAACTCAACTTCATCATCTATTGCTCTGTTGTGGGCAATGATAATGATTTCTGTGGTGACTGATTCACAAGTATCGACTCGTCGTCTGATATCAGTGGAAGGTGTGGCAAGATCTCGCATTTCAGAATATATGTTCATTATGTCTTCCTTACTTTTCCTAAGTTCTTCCACGAGAGGCCAGAGCTCATCATCTGGCATGTAGGACTTCAGTTGATCTCTTGCTTTTCGTATTTTGAGTTTCCATTGCTCGTACATGGAGAGCAGCCCTTTCTCCATTTTCTTGGCCTCCTCCGCTTGTAGTGCACGCATCTTCTCGGTAGGGTTCCGTGCACGTTCGGAACGTCTGGGACCTCCAGGTGGGTCATCCAGTTTACCTTGGAGATGACTCTGACCTTCTTCCACCACTTCAGTCGTTTCCTTCAGGCATGATGAGTCTGCCACTGAGTGGAGCTCCCTCTGCAAATCCTGAACTTCATGCTGAGAACCAGCCATTTGCTCCTCTGTGTCACTATCATAACCTGACTTTGACATTATCAACTCCTAACTCAGAATTATTAAGCCAGATGAAAACCCTGAAGCAGATAAGATCGAACTCTTAAGCAGTTTAAACATAGAATATCAGAACCCCAGTACAAAAATAACTAGCAGTTACATCAATGTGCAGACACTCAAATAACTGTAAATGTTCAGGTAAATAACATTATAAGCAAAATTTTCAGATAGCATGAAATGCAGTTCAATTTCCCCCTTTTTTTTTTTTTTTTTTTAAATGTCCTTAATTATAAAGAGTCCACATGAATGTGTCCGTCTGTATAAACGTATCAACAGTTCCTTCGTTGCAGATGAGCAGGTGAGCATTAAATGTTCTCTGGTTCAGTTCAAGAAGCTGTTAATGTGTAGCTCACCTCATTGGAAGTACCGTAGACCATATGATATTGGGTAATGCTCAGTTCTGCGTCAATGAATGCGACTGTACTTGACCAATGCACCGAATCCACGAGACCGCTGCCCGGATTGCCGTAGTGGATCATGCGTTGACATGCAGGAACATGTGCTGCTCGATGACTCCATGTGAACAGCATGGGGCGATGTAGCAGCAACAGCAGCAGGCATGCAGTGAAGACCCTCCGTCGTGACCCGTCATGGCGGCAAAAAGTCGTCGAATCGATGTGGGTCAAGCTCTTACTATAGCGAACCCCAGCCGGACAATGGTGAAGCTTACAGATGTTTCAGAAGCCTTTATTTACGTTCAGCCGTCAGCCTTGTTTTGAGCATAAATATTCCTTTCTTCGCATCTTTCTTCATAAACACCGTAAGAGCTACAGGACAGATAAATAACATTAATTAGCTCTTACACATATACAACTATCGCCATGAAGATAACATTAGCGCGGCTGTACAGCAACAACACATTTAAACACATTTTAAGTAATATAAAGTCTTAAACAAATTAAACACACAATACCTTGTTCCCATTCCAGCTAGGCACTTATTAATTACTACAAATTGTTATGCAGAGCAACCGTTTGTAGCCTGAATTCCTTCCGTAATTACACGTAATAACCTTTTCGCGCGATCTCCTTCAAGTCAAGTTACCTACTGTAGATTCAAACTTCCTGCGTCAAAATAAAAGACCCATGACGGCAAAATACAGTATCAAAATAAAAGCATGGAGAAAGTGGTTATTTTAACAGACCTTCATAAGAATTATTTACATGCATCAACAGTCATTCAAAGCGAGGTAGTAATCACACAACCGGACGGTGTAGAAAGTCCCGTCAGTTAAAAATAGTGATGCAGCTTTTAAATCCATGTTAAAATTGGCAGGATATAGAGCTAGTTAGCTTAAAAAAAAACTGACCAATGGTCACAAACAGTAAGGTAAGGTAAGGTAAGGTAAGACTCAATATTTATTGCTTA